>NC_048304.1:72882013-72990452 GCF_013100865.1 Trachemys scripta elegans
TTTTTTTTTTTTTTGCATCTCAGAGGTGGCAACGCTACCAACTCCTCCTCTGCCTTGTGGGACCCTCTCCAACGGCCCCCTCTGGCCCAGCGGACCTCTCTTTCCCTCCCTTGCTTCTCTCCGAGAACCTGCTTCTCTCAGCTGTTCCCTCTCTAGTGTCCTCTTCCCCCCAGCTCCCTCCCTCTCCCCCCTGCACGGTCCACCTCACTGTCCTCAAGTTACTCACCCTGTCTCTGCCTCCTCCACCTTATGGCAGTGTCTTCACCTCCTTCTCCACAAGGTCCCTATAAATGGCCCACTGGCCTAGATGCTGCTGTAACCCCACATCAGTCTCAGCACTTGTGGAAAACCCTGTTTTTCTTGGGATGGGCACTCACACTTACTTACTGTTCTCCAGCTGATGGGTTTCAGGGTTTGCCATTTCCTCCTCACCAAAACAGCCATGGCAGAACTCTGCTCCATAACCTGTGGCATGGGGGAGACTTCTCAAACATTAGGGTGCTGTTTGCTAACATCCATCAAACTAATAATAATATTAGAGTGCCTTGTCAAGCCCTTCTCATCAAAGGATCCCACAAAGGTTAAAGCCTTACCATGCCTCCTTGAAGAGAGGTAAGTACCACATAACTGATAATCAACCATACCAGTTCTTCACCATTTGCTTGTATGTTTCATCCCCTATCCTTTGTCCATCTGTGGCTTTAGAATGTAAGACCTTCAAGGCAGGGACTGTCTCTTTTCTGTGTTTGTACAGCACCCAGCACAATGGGGTCCTAATGGGGCTCTACAGCAATATATGTATTTACTACTGCTAATGAGATAACTGACCTGAGGCACAAAAGTAGGGTTACCATATTTTGTGCCTCCAAAAGGAGGACACTCCACGGGGCCCCGCCCCCAGCCCCGCCCCCGCCCCAACTCCACCCCTTCCCCAAAGTCTCCGCCCCCTCCCCTGCTTCCCACGAACATTTGATTCGCGGGAAGCCTGAAGCAGGTAAGTGGGGTGTGGGGGGAGGAGGCGCGGCCCAGTCTGGCCCCCCCGGTGTCTCCAGCCTGGGTCGGCTCGGGCCCTGGGGTGCCGGCCCAGGGCCTGGCCGAGCACCCCCGGCCCGCCCAGCACTGCCAGTCCCCGGCCCGGCCCCCGGCCGAGCACCCCCGGCCCCCGGCACCTCACCGCAGGTCCCCGGCCCGGCCCCCGGCACCTCACCGCCGGTCCCCGGCCCGGCCCGGCACCGCTCCACCGGCCCGGCCCCCAAGCCCCCGGCCCGGCCTCCGACCCGGCCCCCGGCCCGGCACCACTCCGCCGGCCCGGCCCCCGAGCACCCACACCGCCGGCCCCGCATGTCCCGATTTTCCCGGACATGTCCGGCTTTTTGGGATTTCCCCCCGGACGGGGATTTGGAGCCCAAAAAGCCGGATATGTCTGGGAAAATCCGGACATATGGTAACCCTAACAAAAGGCTTGGTTGTGTCAGTGTGTAGTTCTGATCACACCAGTGTAATTTTACTGAAGTCAATGGCCCAGATTTTCTGATGGGCACTTCAGAGCAAGGTGACACGGCAAGGGAGGCAGTTGTGCACTTTGATTTTCAGGCTAGCTCTACACCAGCACAGTTTATACCAGACATGAGGCTATGCCAGCTATTGACAGGTCTCAAAGTGCCATCCACTAGTTCAGGATTACCAGGATATTGCTTGCTTCAGTCACATCCCCTCTTCCCTCCTGTCTTGCACCTATGCTGGAGATTGTATGTGAGGTGATGTAAGAGCAAACTCTACATTGGTTGGGGACTCCCTTACAGTGGAAAAGTCCTTAGCTATGAACATCCAGCAGTTTCTTTGGCCCCTTTACTCCCCAACAGCAGCACAAAGAGGCAGGAGCAGGCCAGAGAAGTTGTTTCAATATGATTGATTCTAATCTCATCCAATTGTAAATCAAGACTGTCTCCCTTAAATTAATGGAATTATGCCACTGTAAAAAACAGTGTAAGAAAGATCAGGATCAGGCCCACAGACTTCAGTAGAGCTAATCAAGATTTAAAGTGGGGCGATCAAGAGCAGCATCTATTCCAGTAAGGTTAATTGCCCAAGGTCAAACAGCAAATCAATTTCAGAGCTGGGAGTAGAATTCAGATGCCTAACCATCAGTCCCGTATTCCTAGTTGAAAACTTTATAAGGCAGTATTGCTTATGTATCACACTCTGCTGTCACTACCCGTTACAGTCATGTAAACGACAACATGATAGTATTATATGTGAACAAGCTAGGAAAACCAGGAGCATAGTCCTCATGAAGGAGCCCCAGCTGCTCAGTTGGATAGAACAAAACATAAAATCAATACATGCAGCTCAAATCAAAGGGTATCTAATAGAACAGTCAAGAAGGCAAGACATAAATTAGAGAGAAAGTAGTTTCAACCTGGAGGTTTTCAGGTGGTTAGCAAGAGATGGACCTGTTTGCATTTACATAGAACAATGAGGTCATAAAGTACTTCTTGAGGCAGCAAAATCCTAAGGATACAAGGACTGTTATAACTATGAAGTTGCCACTATATGCCTTCTTAACAACACCAGTTAGCTTCAAAACTCATGGCAAGAGCCAAATATTTAATTTGGTCTTAGTCCTCATTCAAAACACAGAACACTGTTAAACTAACAGATGGCATAGAAGGGTCCTTTGATCCTTACCCAGCAATATTTCATTAAAAATAGAATACAAGTGTATGTGCGACTAATGAGTAGATAAGAAATATAGCTGGAAAATGGGAGGAAGGCAGGAAGATTTAAAACACAAGGTCTTTACTGGAATAGTGGGAATGAATTACCCAAAGCTATATAAAAGAGATATAAAATGTTTTGAGGACATTTATGCTTTTCTATCCAATATTAGTATGGGAAATGGACTGAAATGAGACAGTTCTAGACCTTGACAAAATGATTGGAAACATATCTAAGTCCTTATAATTATATGATTAGCCCTGTTCTATGTGCCTGAAAATACAGTATAGGACAGTATGGCAACAACATTTTGATTTTTCCTCCTGCTGTCATTATTTTTGAAGAATATGTTCCAGGCTTCTTCTCTACTGGATTTCTTCAAGCTACAAATATTTATGTACTTTCCTTGATTATATGTAAAGTTGTGTATTTGTTATTTAACTGTCCTTGATAAAACTACAGAATAACATGCAACCAAGGTCAATCAACTATAGAGCCAGCTAAAATTGTTACCTCGGCTTACAATTGACACCATGGCATAAATATCCACGTGCTTCATAATTTTCTGGGCAAATTGAGGTAGGATGGAATAATGGAAAAATTTGTACCTGGATAAGAAGGGAAGGAGGATGGCGAGGGAGTCATAAGTTATTCTATGCAAAGAGTGTGTTACAAAAAATGATTTAATCAGGGTCAACTTGACTGCAGTAATAAGCAAAATCTCAGACAGGAAGGAGCACTGGCAGGTTTTATATGAGTCTCTCTACTGTAATGTATTTTAAATGACCCCAGAATCAGATTAGGCCCCTTGGTTATTACAGCAATTGATAGTTCACTCTAATTTTGCTGATTAGAATACAGGAACATATTTTTTCCTTGAGATAAAAAATGTCTTGGTCCTCAGAATCAGTTAAATTAGATAAATTAGAAATCTTCATTACTATCTTCCTAGTTCTACCAACTATGTGAATATTTTTCAAGCAATTGTCATATTTTGAATAATATTAGTATTGTTAATGTAAGTTAAAATGCTCTTGTGAAATGATTTTTAAAGCTGGGGTAGAGTTCTCAGGGGTGAAGCACATGGAGCAGCTCATGAAGTGATGCACTCAGTGATGTTCTGCCACACAGATCTGGGAGGAAGGTGGACCAGCCAAACTGGTTAGTGGATCCTGTTTTCATTGCAAAACAAAAAGTTTGCTGACCAGTTACATGAAAACAGCTATATGATAGTCTACCCTGCTGGCAATGAATGAAACACTGTTAGCTGCCATAGTTACTAACCAAGTTTTAATCTTATTGCAAGCAGGCACAAGCCTTGTTTAGAGGGAATCATGTTACACTGATTATAAACTCAATTAAAAGATGTAGTGTCGTCAAAGCCTTACAGAACTCCCATTCACTTGAAAGCAGGTATGACTAATAAACATTTAGATACTATAGTGATGAGCATGCTATATATGCTTAGAGAAATATACCATCCTCGTCATCTTAGCATCTAAGACCCAGGTCTACAAAGGGATTTAGGCTCCAAACTTCCATTGATTTCCGTGGAAGTTTGGAGCCTAAATATCTTTGTGGATCTGGGCCGAAGTGTTTATTCTGCTCTCTGAACTCTGCACAATTTTTGCAGCAAATTTCCTTTTTCATGGGTTTTTATGTAGAAAGATGATCTAGCCCTGTGTTGTAAGATCAGGCTTCTACATTTAATTGTTTCAGTTTGCCTTGGGGCACACAACAACCTGTTTATACTTACTGTAGCTATTTGCTTCCCCCTTTGCTTCTTTATAGCTCTCTCCTTTTAGGCACCTGTTTCTTTCATTGCCTACCTCTACCCCCCACAGACATTGTCTTGAAGTTTTGGGGAATTGCTTGCTTCCACTTTTTTTCCTGTATTTCAAGTCCACCAATCTGGTCCTTTGAGTGCCTGTAATGTTACTGATCCCATGCTTTCTAATGAACTCCTGTGAAGCCTTCTGGACTATTTTCTTATGACTCAAAATCTGTGTAACCATTGACCTACTTCATCAGACATCCTACTTGCCCGCTGAATAGGATACATACTTATCTTGCTTTGATTTCTACATAAAGCTCCAGCTGACTTGAATAGAGGTTCCATGTGCAGAACGATAGCACACAAAAATCCCAAGTGTCAGAAGCTATGGAGGCAGTTCACAAGTGGTGTAAGTCCTTTGAAGTCACCCAGTTTCAACTCTACTGCAATAAATGAGGTTACACTGAGGATGAATTTTGCCCATAGACATTAAAAAAATTAGCAGCATATGACTACTGATTTAACCTCTGAGGATAGGCCAAGAAGCAATGGACTTAAATTGCAGCAAGGGCAGTTTGGATTGGACATAAGGAAAATCTTCTTAACTGTCAGGGTGATTAAGCACTGGAATGAATTGCCTAGGTTGTGGAATCTCCTCACTGGATATTTTTAAGAGCAGATTAGACAAACACGTGTCAGGGACCGTCTACTCTGGATAATCTCAAGGTCCCTTTCAGTCCTATGGTTCTATGGCAGCCATGCCAAATAGCTATTGTTAGAGATAACAGTCTAACATTTGTAATTGCATGCTGTGTAGGCTAGAAGTGGAAGATATTCAGCCCAAAAGATTTATTTTTCTTAAGACCAATTATCCTGGGGGCTGGGGGAGGAGGGGTTTCTAGTTGTAACTTCTAGATGTTCTTTCTAATGAACAGTTATCCATTTATTTTTCCTGTACGTCCCCAATTCAGTTCCATTGGTTGACCAAACTAGGTTCAAATTCTGTCTTTGGATATGCACCATAGCTCCCATCGACTTCATTGGAAGCTGTGTTTGTGTAAGGGAAGGCATAATTCAGCTCTTTGTTTCACTGTATACTATTCATTGACTATGGGAAGAAGTGCCACTTGGTAGCTGGCATTATTCCAGTAGTCTGTTGATGGCACCTCCTTTAACTATAAAAGCAGACTCAAAATGAATATCCATCATAGAATATAAGCTACTATAATTCCTCACAACTATCCTTACTTGCTTTCTTGTACATCAGTTCTAGCTGCCAGATTGACAACTACTTGTGTCACCATTGCAGTTCCAGTAGTTAATTGCCTCACACAACTCTTTTTTTAACACAGCATGATTTCTCCATATGCTTCTTTCTTCAAAGAATATTCTCATTAGAGGTGGTCTGGATACAGACTACTCTGAGAAGGACAATCTCATTAATAACTTCCCCTCCTGAAAGATAGATATTTATTTTCTAAGACACTTTATTGTTTTATATTCCTATTTCTACTACAATGATTGACAGAGTTTCCTGAACTCCAGCATAGAAATTCCATTTTAAATTAAAATATAAAAATAAATAAAAATATTTATTTCTCAATTTGTTTGTTACATGTAATTACACTATGAATACAATCTAAAGTAAGTTAAATATTCTTTCTCATTTAAAGCAAGGCACATCTCCAAATGGGAACTGCAAACACACTACAGCAGTAAGCCTAATACTAAGTTTGTAAGTATACCAAATAGCCCTGGAGAGGCTGGTTTAGAAATCTAAACTACAGGTTGAAGAACAGATTCAAATGCTATTAAGGCCTTAATTCTTCATAGGTAGTTCATTTGAATTCCATGCTGTTTACTCTGGATAGATCTTTAGAATAAAAACCAAAGACCTGTCTTGTCTGTATAAATATTAAAGAATCCATGGTTTCAGAGTTACAGCCGTGTTAGTCTGTATCCGCAAAAAGAAGAACAGGAGTACTTGTGGCACCTTAGAGACTAACAAATTTATTAGAGCATAAGCTTTCGTGGACTACAGCCCACTTCTTCGGATGCATATAGAATGGAACATATATTGAGGAGATATATATACACACATACAGAGAGCATAAACAGGTGGGAGTTGTCTTACCAACTCTGAGAGAGTTGGTAAGACATGGCACTTTTCTTAAGAGCTGGGGTTTGTGCTAATTGTATTAGCCAATATTTCTCCTTTCAGACAACCCAGCTGGAACATAATGAAATCAGAAACTGAAGGACAAATCCCTCACAAATCCCTAACTTAATGCAGGTGGGACACTATAGTTTAGGCATTCATACACACCAGATGCAGTCTCAAATCTTCACACACTCTTACGTTTCTCAACCAGCTCACTCAGAAAGTTGACTGCCATCCCTCAGCAAAACCCAAATAGATCACAGCAGAAACCTTTCCTTTGTCATCTGCCACCCTAATGTCACACATTCTGCTGTCATTACATTCTACACTGTGTTGCTACAACAGCCAACATTCTCCCTGTACTAAGGGCCCTGGAGTGTGTATATACATTAGGGTGAGAATATATTGATTGTACACATACTTATCACCCTGCGGTTCATACCATCGGTTTAGAAAGAACCAAATTATACCAGAGTACTTGTGGCACCTTAGAGACTAACTAGTCTCTAAGGTGCCACAAGTACTCCTGTTCTTTTTGCGGATACAGACTAACACGGCTGCTACTCTGAAACTAAATTATACTGAGCAGCAACTGACAGGTTCTTAGTGAAAGCAAGCCATTTCTATGACAAATACCCAATCCTAACTCCGTGTTTTTTTCACTACAACTTTAATTTTTAGTCTAACAGACATATTTGTATATTCATTGTTTCCATTGTGTAGCCAACACATTCCCTTCATATGTTTAGTAAAGTTGAGTATCCCTAGAGTGGAATCACTTTAGGATCTAAGCAATTTTGAAATATACAGCCAAGTTCAGTAGGCATTCCTTACCACAGTAAAGTCAAAGGCCAAACTCCTATTGATTTAGTGAGCTCAGGAGTTCACCCCAATGTCTTTTATTTGCTTTGGGTTACTAGTTTTATAGGTTATCAAGTTTTGCCATCCAGTATAAAGGCATAATGCTCAGATATTTAAGTTCCTAATTTTTATTGATTCAAGTAAGGAGCCTAAATACTTTTGAGGATCTGGGCCAATATTCCTTTAATTATCTCTAGTATTTGAGTTAACTAAGGAAATACAGTGAGTTTCATAAATTAGTTACTTTTATTATCCATATGTTTGATTACATTGGATCCTTCAGTCCTGACTTTGTCATACAGGTAATAAAATATCTGACTTCCTAGAATTTACCTTCTTTTCTAAAGGCTAATTTCTACAGGAGATCTAGATTTCCTGGTTATCAGAAGATCCCCAACAAAAATCAGTCCAGGCACTTTACTGCTTACAATGTGACTCTCATGCAAATTTAACAATGATGATAGAGTGTGAGCTATTTGCTGCTCAAATGTGTGGTAATTTTTCAGCGAGTAGCTAGACTCATATCTGTGGCTAGATTTAAATGTGGTGTTTGTTCACGGTATCTTTATCTAGTCCCCAAAAGAAAGTTACTGAACTGTTCTCCATCCTGAATTTGCAGACTGTACCATTCCAGCTGAAAACACCGTTGTTAAAAGTACATTATGTTTGCAGTGGAAAATGAAGATAACAAATCTGAAAAATTCCTTCCCCCTTAAGTGGATTACTATAAAAATTAGGTAACTTATCAAGCAACTGTTGTTCTGAAAATGTGTTTCCTATGCAGAGCCACACTGTAGCAGTCATGACTCTAGTCATTAATTCATTTAGAGTAGAAAAGTCAAGAATGTATACCCCTAAAATAGGACATTCCATTACTCAAGTCTACTGCAGTAGCCTTGCCCAGTGTTTCTCAACCTTTTTGATACCAGGAACCAGCTTGCTGCCTTCCTAAACTGTGTCAAGGAGATCTCAGGGATCGGCACCGGTCCACAGGCCGGTTGTTGAGAAACACTGGCCTACCCCAAAAGCACTGCGAGAACAATAGCAATTTTAATCTGAATAACTGCTAAAACCAGCTACACTACAACTGACTAGAGACTCTAACTATTTTAAAAATGCAAATGCAGAACTACTCAGAAGAGGAGAAGGGCATACACACACCTTTGGTGCATGAAATGTGAGGTGCAAAGTACACACACACACACATTCCTACTCCTGATGGTCTTACTGCTTTAAATAGTTCTGTGGCCAGGTATGCAACTCTCACAACATGGTTCTGTGAAGACAATGTCATGAAGGAAAACAATATTTTTTTAGATGTGCCATACATTAAAAAAAAGAAACCAAAGTTCATGCAACTCTTGTGCTGGTCCTTCTGTCAAGTTTTAGTCACTATTTGTCATTAAGGATTAAGCTCCAAAAGCACAAATGTAGATTGCAGCATTTTGTGATGTGCATGCTACTGAGATTAAAGGCGTGTCACACACTTACATTTTGACTTTGGCAATCTTTATCTTGTTAAGTAATTTAAGTTCAAAATTTGACTTCTTCTAAAATAACTCTAGTCTGATGGGGAATGTCCTCCACCTTCCAAGTAACTATTTATCTTAAGTATCAGAGGTGTAACCGTGTTAGTCTGAATCTGTAAAAAGCAACAGAGGGTCCTGTGGCACCTTTAAGACTAATAGAAGTATTGGGAGCATAAGCTTTCGTGGGTAAGAACCTCACTTCTTCAGATGCAAGACTGAAGCAAGACTTGCATCTGAAGAAGTGAGGTTCTTACCCACGAAAGCTTATGCTCCCAATACTTCTGTTAGTCTTAAAGGTGCCACAGGACCCTCTGTTGTATTTATCTTAAAACTCTCAGGTTTATAACTGAGAAGTTAAATAAAAAACAGTAACCAACAGTTTACACAAAGCCAGCCAACAGAAGCAGCATAAGTTAGCAAACCCTCTTCCCAGAAATATGCTGACATAATTGAAGACCCCTTCAGTAATGCAATAGGCAGAGTCATGCTGGTTGTTGCTCCATAATAAAGCGAAAAAACTTTTTTACAAATTGGTATGGGAATAAATGTTTTAAAAATTTGATAGCGTGTCATGAACAATTGATAGTAAAAAACTGGAAATACTTGAGCACTTCTTTTTAACTAGAAATTCTAGTAGTTGAACAACCTCTGTGACAGCAGGAGTGGAGAAAGGTTTTTGGCCTACATGTTTTTGGTGGAGTTACTGGGTGCTTCTGCTTGGGGTGCAAACATGTCTAATACTGGTGCCATTCACAACAGTTCCTTATTCCTTAAGAAACTCTCAGGATGCAAGCCTTTAGTACATGTGCACTTATACTCATATGAATAGTCCCATAGAGTTCAGTGGGCCTACTCACAAGTAAAGTTATGTACACACATCCTTAACTGTTGTAAGATCAGGGCCTAAGAAAGATAAAGTTGCCATTAATCAGACAGCCCTAACAAAAACATGGAATTATCTCATGTTCTTTACTGAGTGTTTCTCCAGTATTCCCCTAAACAATGTCTAAATGAACTTTCATTTTTCAGATTTTACAGTTTCTTTTAAATAATTGTAAAACATCAATGCAACTCCACACATTCAGAAAGATTTTTTTACCTTTTTATTCTATATCACATGCTTCATTTATTTTCAGGATTCGGGGATGGGCCATTATGATTTTTTATTCTTTATGAATATGTGTAATTATATTCCTAAATTTTAATTTAAAAGAAAATAACCATGCACAAATAATAGTATGCAAAAAAGTTCTTGAGCAATTGAATTTTGAGATTTTCAGCTTGCTTTGGGAGAGGGTTTGCTAATGAAGCTTTTGAAGCCCCAGTGGCAATGTCTGATTGTAATTGCTGAAAGGTGCTTCTCTTAGAGCTTTATTTGCACTAATCAACACCATGTTGTGCCTCAAAGCTAAAGTTCTCTTAGATGCATTGCTCCTACTGGGTTATTCTGCAATAACTAAACAGCTTCTTCTGTTTACTTTTGTTCTGGCCCCATATCTATTTTTTAATGGAATCCTTTGAAGCCATTCTCCAAACTTGTTATACAGCAAAAGGTTTATAATTTTTAAACACATTCCTCCCACGTTCACCCCTTTCTCCTCCTCAGCCCCCCACTAAACAAACCTTTAGCAAAAGCATTAATGTAAAATATCCAACGTCTTACAACAGCTTTGAAAACCACATGGTGCTTAGGTATTGAATCCATTAAGATGACAGAGTGACTGGATATAGGGGTCATTTCTAGTAACAAACTGAGTAACAATCAATTCTTTTCTTGGTAGTGGCCATTTGGAAACATTGCATCCACAATGCTGAAGAAGTATGTGACAGTCTTGGCAGGTGATTCTTGTTCACAGCATAAGTGGTTCTGCACTTCCCTTAAATATTCATTGCCTGGATTTTTCTATTTCCTACCATACTGAGGAACTATAAGGGTTCATGGGTTTAATTTTGAGAGTTTACATTGTCAAGGGGAACAAGACTGGTTTCCCATTTATTGTTCACATTAACCATTGATCCACTGGCAGCCAGAATTCCATTAGATAGTTTTCAAGGAAATTAATATTGGGGATTTGGAAAGAAGGTGAACGATTGATCTGAGACTCTGAGCAGCTGTCTGTTCTTGTGTTCACTTGGCCATTGCCATCCATATTGTGCTGTGCTCCCCAGCTCAGGCCTGTGCTCATTATAGAAGTCCCCCCATTTCCCCAACTCTCCCTCCCATTCATGCTTTGCTAGGTGTCGGAAGACCTAGGTTCTTTTCTGTCCTAGTGCCTCTCTGTGTCCTGTGTTTTGCCATCTGTAAAATGAGGATAATGCTACATAGCCTTCCCTGTAAAGAGCTTTGAGATCCTTGCATGAAGAGCTCCATAAGTAATAAGCAGTATTATTAAATATCCCTTCAATATACAGCTGTGCAACTGGGGAAGACAGGTAGAGATGGTCAGAGGGAACCTGAGTTCTGACTGCATAGCACCAATCCTAGAGCAGTTCCTAAGGTAATTACATATCCTACTTGGTATAATGAGAGATTTTCTGCATGTGTCTTAGTGCTCATAGATTTGCAGGGTGTTTGTCATATTATCATTGCTGGTGATTGAAAAAAATCTGCCTGAGGCTTTATGAGAAAGTTTGGGAAAGTGTGAAATTTACTCCTGGCAAATCCTACTCATAGGTTCCAGCAGGGCCAGCTCTGGCTTTTTGGCTGCCCCAAGCAAAAAAAAAAAAAAAAAAAAACCGAGGCTACCAGAACGGCAAAGCAAAAAAAAAAAAAAACCTGCGGAACAGGTGCAGGGGGACCGGCTAGCAGGGCGGAAGGGGGAGGGAGCAGGCGGGAGAGAGAGAGAGAGGGGGGTGGGCCAGGACTACAGCGGGGGCGCTGCCACGCGGCCCCTCTCACCATGCCGCCTCCTGCCGCCTGCCGAGAGGGCTCTGCTCCAGTCGGCGGGGAGGGAAGGACGAGGACTGCCCTGCCGGACTTGCTGCAGGGCACTCCGGTCCTTTGCGCTGCTGCCCCCTACAGGGCGGCCGGAGCGGAACAACAACAAAAAAAGCGGCCATGCCGCCCTAGGATTGGGCGGAATGCCACCTCAAACAATCTGCCGCCTCAAGCACCAGCTTGCTCGGCTGGTGCCTGGAGCCAGCCCTGGGGGCCAGAGCCAGGAGAGGAAAGGTAATTGCTTGGTTTCCTCCTCACACACACTCTTTTTAAACAGAGGGACCCATGACCCCCACTGAGAACGTGAACTTGGCAGGGGTGCAGTGCTGTGGCAGGGGTTCCAGGCCCCCATTTGACCCCCAACCAGAGCTGTGTGGAGTAATGGCAGAGTGTCTTCCCTGCAGCATGACAGGAGGGTAGCTATGGCAAGTTTGAGTGAGTGGCATTGTGGGCTCGTGCTGTGCCCCCCACTTTTGCAGTCCCTTCGGTTCCCCTTACCTGCTGTACTCCCATTGCACTATGTTGGATGTTGCAGTAAGAGGAGATCTGGATCAGAGAAGAAAGCATTCCATATGCAGTTTTGGGAGTATGGATCATGATCAGCCTACATACTAAATAAAATGAGTTTGAAGCTGACATTTCATTCAATATTATAAAGCCACCAAGCATAACTGGCACAGTTTATCACTACTGGCAGCCACCATGCTTTAGAGGCTTAGACCTAAACTAATAGGGAGACTGAATTATGACTTTCCTTCCAGACAGGGTGAGCCTTTCAGGACAGAGCTGAGATCACTGACTAGACAGAGCTGAAGAGCCTGAGCAGTGATGAGCCCTTTTACCATAGTGCAGAGATATAAAAAGAGAGCTTATAAAAATATTTTTAAAGCAACATTAACACTTTAATGAGCACAGGACAAATCATAAACCTAGATTTTATGGCAAGGTTTCAGTTTTGTGGTTGCAGGAGTTTCACCTTTTGAAGAAAATGTCACTGCACAGGGGTTTTCAAAAGCAAGATCTTTTATCGAATGTGGCTAAGTGGTCAGGCAGGGCACTGGGAGCCAGGCTGCTTGGGGTTCTATTCCCAGCGGACATTGACTCATTGTAGGAGTTGGACAAGTCACTTAACCTGTGGATGTCTCAGTATCTCTATCTGTACTATTCAAATAATGCCACCTCACAGTGTGTTTTGAATATTAATTATTATTCATAAATGCTTGTAACATGAGAACCATTGTATTCTTTGCCTGCTAGTGTCTCTCTGAACCCTAGGGAGATGCTAAGGTAAGGTGTTTGAAAACATGTGAAGGCTGTTTAGAGATGCATTTCCACATCATCCACAAAACATCCAATCAAGAATTCAGTTAACATTATTAGAGCTCAAAACTCAGATACAAATTTAAGATTATGTTAAGTTTAGTAACCCCACTGCCTTCTGCATTTTCAGAAAAGCAGAGCACTCTGCCATCAATTTCCTTGGTACATAAGTACTTAGCTTTGGTCCCGGACTATGGGCTTTTCATTGGTACAATTTTATTGACCTGTCAAAAGCTTTTGCTACAGTACCACAGAGGCCAATTAAGACTCAATTTATTACTTAATGATTTGAAGCTGTCTAAAGCTAATAGGTATATGTAATTCCCCAGACTTATTAAGCTTTGCAGAAACAAAGATGGGGGCTCTTGATGAAAGGAAACAGAATTTGAGCAGTATGGAATGGGAATAACAAAAGCTTGCATCTCATTAGCAGCCATTGGAGGATCCTGCTGTCTATTATAATGGAAAAGTTCCAAGAACAGACAGCTATTGTCAGGGCCGACTTTAGGAAGTGCGGGGCCCAATTCGAACATTTTTGACGGGGCCCTGGCAGGGATGACTAACACAAAAAAAAAAACATGTAAAAAAAAGCCTTTCATTTCTTCCATGTATTATTTACTTTCCATAACTATATAAATAATAAAATGATATATTATGTACATTGCGTCATATATGCTGTTGATCGGTTATTAATGAGCTCCGTTTCACATGTATGGGTCCCCACCACTCCCTAGGGGTGTGCACATGTGTGGGTCCCAGCTGCTCCCTGCCCCCCTCATTGAAGCAGGTGTGCAGGGTTACTGCCCTGGGAACTGCAGGGCACCAGTGGACATGGGGCTGGCTGGAGGCAGGGCAGGGGCTGACTGGAGGTAGGGTCTGGCTGCAGGCAGGGCAAGGGGTGTGGGGCAGGCTGGCTGGCTTCAGGCAGGGTCGCAGGGGTGTGTGGCGGGGTTGGCAGGGCTGGAGACAGAGGAGTGCGGGACTGGCTGGCTTCAGGCAGGGGGGTGCAGCAGGGGTTGGCTGGAGACTGGGCAGGGGGTGCGGGGCTGGCTGCAGGCAGGGCAGGGCTGGCAGGGCTGGTGCGGGCAGGGGTGTGTGGGGGGCTGGCTGGCTTCGGGCAGGGGTTGGCTGGAGACAGGGCAGAGGGTGCGGCAAGGGTTGGCTGTGGGCAGGGGGTGCGGCTGGGGCTGGCTATGGGCAGGGGGCGCAGGGCTGGCTGCAGGCAGGGCAGGGGGCGCAGGGCTGGCTGCAGGCAGGGCAGGGCTTGCGGGGCTGGCTGCAGGCAGGGCAGTGGGTGCAGGGCTGGTGCAGGCAGGGCAGTGGGTGCGGAGCTGGAGGCAGGGCAGGGGGTGCAGGGCTGGCTGGAGACAGGGGCTGACTGCAGGCAGGGCAGGGGGTGCGGGGCTGGTGCGGGCAGGGGGTGCAGCAGAGGCAGCTGGAGCCCCAGCACTTTAAATAGCCCCCAAGCCCCCTCTATCCCAGGGCTCTGGGGGCTATTTAAAGGACCCGGGGCTCCCCTTCTTCTACTGCCCCAGGGCTCCCCTGCTTCTACCGCCCCGGCCCTTTAAATAGCCAAGGGATCTCTGAGGAAGCGGCAGGCTGCAGCGGCTATTTAAAGGGACGGGGCAGTAGAGGCAGCGGGAGCCCTGGACTTTTTAAATAGCCCCCAGGGATCCAGCAGTGGGGCTCTGGTGGCAATTTAAAGGGCCTGGGGCTCCAGCCTCTGCTCCAGCCTGGGAGCCCCAGGCCCTTTAAATTGCCCCCTGGGGAAGCCAGTCCATGCCGGTACACTGTACTGGGGCTTGGGCGCGGGGCCCTCTTAGGCCCGATTCAGGGGAATTGGTTGAATTGGCTTAAAGCCGGCCCTAGCTATTGTGCTAGATCATCTGATTGTTTCTAAAGCTCACATGTGAGAGGCTGGGAGAGGGGAGTCTCAGTGTTGACAACTCTCTTGACTTTACCACGTCTCATACTTTTTGGAGGGGGATTTTAAAGCTCCAGATTCTGAAGTCAGCTGATTACCCAAGAATTAGCCATGATGATTGCAGGAAAAGACTTGAAAATGTGAATCCTACAGGTTCAAAGATCATGAGGCATATAAAAAGTACCCCAAATGTATTATATTTTTAAATCCCATGATTTTTAATCCAAACTGAAGCTATTTTAGGGCCTGACTCATAATTTTTGGGCTGGCAGTACTGACAAATGACAGATGCACTGAAGCAAGTGAAATGGGACCATCCATTATTATTACTGGGATTGCAGTAGGGCAACATACACCCACGTAACCAAAAAACTATCCACGCCCCAAACATCCTGCATGTGGTTGGACAACACATGGCGAAAATGAGCAAAAGAGGAGGGAAGTGGACTGTGACATTCCCCAGGGTACAATCTAGATGGTTGAACAGCTGTGTCCCCTAACCTCTCCAATTGGCGTGCCTTTTGCACTTCTTTGCTGTGAGAGAAACCACTCCTGGTCTGTTCACACACAGCCTGTAGCATGCAAAATACTCTTAGCTGAATTACATGAATGCTTCTAGCCAGCTACTCCTGAGAGTGACACCAGCAAATTCCCAGTCCCAGACTTGTCCCCAGAAATGTGGGTTTTGTACTGCCTACTTCTTTCCTTCTGGACAATACAAGCTGATAGAAAGTCTGTCACTTTATTAATAGAAAATTATATGCACAAACCCTATTATCTTAAGTGGAGGTTCCCAAACACTTCAATCCAAAACACACTGGCTTAGATGAAATACTAAAACAAGTTCATTAACTACAGAAATATAAGATTTTTAATGATTACATGTAATGACGGATAAAAGTCAGAATTGGTTACAAAGAAATAAAAGGTAAAATGCAAACTAATACCTAACTTAACTATGAGTATGTCTACACTATGAAATTAGTCTATGATTTAATAGAAGTCGATTTTTTAGAAATCAATTTGATACAGTCAATTGTGTGTGTGTCCACTAAGCGCATTAAGTCGGCGGAGTGCGTCCATAGTACTGAGGCTAGCGTCGACTTTAGGAGCGTTGCACTGTGGGTAGCTATCCCACAGTTCCCGCAGTCTCCGCCGCCCATTGGAATTCTGGGTTGAGCTCCCAATGCCTGATGGAGCAAAAACATTGTCGCAGGTGGTGCTGGGTACATGTCATCAGGCCCCCTTTCCTCCCTCCCTCCGTGAAAGCCAAAGCAAACAATCGTTTCTCGCCTTTTTTCCTGGGTTACCTGTGCAGATGGCATACCACAGCAAGCATGGAGCCCGCTCAGCTCACTGTCACCATATGTCTTCTGGGTGCTGCTGGCAGACGCGGTACTGCATTGCTATACAGCAGCATCTTCTTGCCTTGCCGGCGGCAGACGGTTCAGTACGACTGTTAACGGTCATCGTTGTCTCGTGGGTGCTCCTGGCCGACCTAGGTGAGGTTGGTCGGGGGCGCCTGGCCAGACATGGGGGCTCCTGGCCGACCTCAGTCATTCTCTTCTTTAAGTTTCATCTAATGGAGATTCAGTGACGAAAGGCTGCTCTCCCAGCTAGCAGCACTGTGCCATCGCACCTACCCCAGCCTAACCCTTGCTCCCATGGCTCATGAAGCCTGCACAGTAGTAAGGAGCAGTTCAACTATAGGCTGAGCAAGTGCAGAATGGTTGTAGAATGTGCCTTTGGATGTTTAAAAGCTCTCTGGTGCTGTTTGCTGACTAGGCTGTTTGCGATTAGAAGAGCACAGCAAGGCGCGCTGCGCATCACAGAGGCTTTGAAAACCAGTTTCATAACTGGCCAGGCTTTGGTGTGACAGTTGTCTGTGTTTCTCCTTGATGATAACCAGCCCCCTTTGTTGATTTTAATTCCCTGTAAGCCACGTCGTCAGTCGCCCCTCCCTCCGTGAGAGCAACAGTAGACAATCGTTTCGTGCCTTTTTTCTGCGCAGACGCCATACCATGGCAAGCATGGAGCCCGCTCAGATCACCGCTGCAAGTATGAGCACTGTAAACACCACGCGCATTATCCTGCAGTATATGCAGCACTGGAAACTTCAACAGCAGGCGAGGAGGCGACGGCAGCGTGGTGATGAGAGTGATGAGGACATGGACACAGACTTCTCTCAAAGCATGGGCCCTGCCAATTTGGACATCATGGTGGTAATGGGGCAGGTTCATGCCGTGTAACGCCGATTCTGGGACCGGGAAACAAGGACAGACTGGCGGGATCGCATAGTGTTGCAGGTCTGGGATGATTCCCAGTGGCTGCAAAACTTTCGCATGCATAAGGACACTTTCATGGAACTTTGTGACTTGCTTTCCCCTGCCCTGAAGCGCAAGAATACCAAGATGAGATCAGCCCTCACAGTTCACAAGTGAGTGGAGATAGCCCTCTGGAAGCTTGCAACACTAGACAGCTACCGGTCAGTTAGGAATCAATTTGGAGTGGGCAAATCTACTGTGGGGGCTGCTGCTATCAAGTAGCCAACACGATCCAAGTAGCCAACACGATCACTGAGCTGCTGATATCAAGGGTAGTGACTCTGGGAAATGTGCAGGTCATAGTGGATGGCTTTGCTGCAATGGGATTCCCTAACTGTGGTGGGGTGATAGACGGAACGCATAGCCCTATCTTGGGACCGGAGCACCAAGGCAGCCAGTACATAAACCGAAAGGGGTACTTTTAATGGTGCTGCAAGCACTGGTGGATCACAAGGGATGTTTCACCAACATCAACGTGGGATGGCCAGGAAAGGTACATGACGCTCGCATCTTTAGGAACTCTGGTCTGTGTGAACAGCTGCAGCAAGGGACTTACTTTCCAGACCAGAAAATAACCGTTGGGGATGTTGACATGCCTATAGTTATCCTTGGGGACCTAGCCTACCCCTTAATGCCATGGCTCATGAAGCCATACACAGGCACCCTGGACAGTAGTCAGGAGCTGTTCAACTATAGGCTGAGCAAGTGCAGAATAGTGGTAGACTGTGCATTTGGACGTTTAAAAGCGCGTTGACGCAGTTTACTGACTCGGTTAGACCTCGGTGAAACCAATATTCCCATAGTTATTACTGCTTGCTGTGTGCTCCACAATATCTGTGAGAGTAAGGGGGAGACGTTTGTGGCGGGGTGGGAGGTTGAGGCAAATCGCCTGGCCGCTGATTACGTGCAGCCAAACACCAGGATGGTTAAAAGAGCACAGCACGGCGCGCTGCGCATCAGAGAAGCTTTGAAAACCAGTTTCATGACTGGCCAGGCTACAGTGTGAAAGTTCTGTTTGTTTCTCCTTGATGAAAACCCACCCCCTTGGTTCACTCTACTTCCCTGTAAGCCAACTGCCCTCCTCTCCCCTCTTTGATCACCGCTTGCAGAGGCAATAAAGTCATTGTTTCAAATTCATGCATTCTTTATTAATTCGTCACACAAATGGGGGGAACTTGGGGAGGAGGGCGGTTGGTTACACAGGGGCTCCAGTGACGGTCTTTGCTCCTGCTGCCTTTCCTGCACCTCAACAATACACTGGAGAATATCAGCTTGATCCTCCAGTAGCCTGAGCATTGCTTCCTGCCTCCTCTCATCACGCTGATGCCACCTATCATCTTGATCCCGCCACCTGTTCTCGCATTCATTTTGTGCTTTCCTGCACTCTGACAGTGTCTGCCTCCACATATTCTGCTGGGCTCTTTCAGGATGGGAGGACTGCATGAGCTCAGAGAACATTTCATTGCGAGTGCGTTTTTTTCCCCTTCTAATCTTCGCTAGCCTCTGGAAAGGAGATGATATGGGGAGCATTGAAACATTTGCAGCTGCGGGAGGAAAAAAAGGGAGAGTAGTATTTAAAAAGACACATTTTAGAGAACAATGGGTAGACTCTTTCAGGGTGAACCAAGCTTTTAACATTACATAGCACGTGTGCTTTCTTTACAAGGTCGCATTTTGCCTCTTATATTGAGGGCCTGCCTGTTTGGTGTGAGAGATCACACACGCAGGGCCGGCAGGCAACAGAATTCGGCTTGCAGGCAGACATGGTAAGCCACAACCTTTGGGTTCTTTAATCTTCATAACATGTGGGAATGGTTTCAAACAGCAGCGCCCTCATTTCCCATATTAATCACCCATTGGGTTGGCCATTTAAAATGGGTTGGCCATTTAAAAGGAGGGGCTGCGGTTTTCAGGTTAATGTGCAGAACAAACGCAACTAAACCACCACCCCCCACACCCAATTCTCTGAGATGATCACTTCACCCCTCCCCCCACCACATGGCTAGCAGCAGGGATGATTTCTGTTCAGGCACAGTCAAACAGCCCAGCAGGAACAGCCATCTCTGAATGTCCCCTTAATGAAATTCCCCTATTTCAACCAGGTGACCATGAATGATATCATTCTCCTGAGGATAACACAGAGAGATAAAGAACGAATGTTGCTTGAATGCCAGCAAACACCGGGTCCATACGCTGCTATGCTTTGTTATGCAATGATTCCAGACTACATGCTACTGGCCTGGTGTAGTAAAGTGTCCTACCATGGAGGACGGAATAAGGCTGCCCTCCCCAGAAACCTTTTGCAAAGACTTTGGGAGTACAGGAGAGCTTCATTGAGATGTCCCTGGAGGATTTCCGCTCCATCCCCATACATGTTAACGGACTTTTCCAGTAGCTGTACTGGCTGCAAATGCATTCCAAAACTTCAGGGCAAATTAGTCATTAAACACGCTTGCTTTTAAACCATGTATTATATTTACAAAGGTACACTCACCAGAGGTCCCTTCTCCGCCTTCAAGGTCCAGGAGCCCGCCTTGGGTGGGTTGGGAGGGTACTGGCTCCAGAGCTCTTTTGCGATTCTGGCTGGTCACCTGTGCTGATGAGCTCGCCACACTGGCCAAACAGGAAATGAAATTTAAAAGTTTGTGGGGCTTTTCCTGTCTACCTGGCCAGTGCATCTGAGTTGAGAGTGCTGTCCACAGCGGTCACAATGGAGCACTCTGGGGTAGCTCCCAGAGGCCAACACCATCGAATTGTGTCCACACTACCCCAAATTCGACCTAGCAAGATCTATTTCAATGCTAATCCCCTCATTGGGGAGGAGTACAGAAATCGATTTAAGAGCCCTTTAAGTCGACAAAAATGGCTTCGCCGTGTGGACGGGTGCAGGGTTAAATCGATCTAACGCTGCTAAATTTGACCTAAACTTGTAGTGTAGACCAGGGCTATGTGAACTTAAACCAAAAGGATTTATCTCACCATATGTTCACAGCAGTTTGGCTGGATTCCTTCAGTCAGGACAACTCCTGTTCAGTGATGCTTCCTTTTTCTTTCCAATGTTGTTGATGCCGTGAGTAGAGATGAGGGAAGAGAAGTGCTAGGGGGGCTCTGTTCCTTATTTTTATATCTTTTCCTCATCTTTGAGAACCATCTCAAGCTGGGGTTTAGGCAACATCAAGTCTGTTCCTTTGCCAAGATGTAAATTTTTTTACTCAAATCTTTCTTCCTGCCAAAGAATCACCACTTAACTAGCTGATAGTTTATTTGATTATGTTGATACCTGGCTGAGGTATTGGCTAGCCTTTTGTCTCTGGGGAACTGGTCTGAAACTGTTTCCCCAGATGTGGAACATGCCTTATACAGTAGAATTTTATAACTTTACATGCAACATTGGTACACACATTTTGCAATGACAATAATGATCAGCAAATTATGCGTTTTCAAATGATACCTCACAAGGCATATTTTGTACAAGATTTATCATACCTTTTGTAAAAAAGGATGAACATGAGGGTACAGACTGTCACATGGACAAAGTAGCAACCTCGTGAAATTGGAGGACAAACATAAGCCTGTAAGGTTGACTGCAGCTGCAATAGAAACACAGCAAAATACAGTGTTTACCAAATCTCAAAAGAACCCTTTGTGACAGACCCAGACCAGTGGGGTACAGGAGTCTGGTAGAGGGCAAATATATTAGTCACTGAATGAGTAGTTTTCTGTTCCCTGAGTGACCAGAGCAGGTGCTGCACTAGAGTTATCAGGAACCTGCTAGAACCAGTTAAGGCAGGCAGGCTAATTAGGACACCTGGAGTCAATTAAGAAGAAGCTGCTAGAATCAATTAAGGCAGGCTAATTAGGGCACCTGGCTTTAAAAAGGAGCTCACTTCAGTTTGTGGTGTGAGTGCAAGGAGCTGAGAGGGTGTGCTGCTGGAGGACTGAGGAGCACAAGCATTATCAGACACCAGGAGGAAGGTCCTGTGGTGAGACTAAGGAAGGTGTTTGGAGGAGGCCATGGGGAAGTAGCTCAGGGAGTTGTAGCTGTCATGCAGCTGTTACAGGAGGCACTATAGACAGCTGCAGTCCACAGGGCCCTGGGCTGGAACCCGGAGTATAGGGCGGGCCTGGGTCCCCCCCCTCCCCAAACCTCCCAATTGACCTGGACTGTGGGTTCTTCCAGAGGGGAAGGTTTCTGGGCTGTTCCCCAACCCACATGGTGAATCTCTGAGGCAAGAAAATCTGTCAATAAGTGCAGGACCCACCAAGATAGAGGAGGAACTTTGTCACACCTTCATTAGAGATTTTTTTTCAAACTCCCAGTAGGATATTGCAAAGAATAGAGAGAGAACCCCCATATTAATAGCACCTTCTTGCACTTCAGTTTTGTTTCACAACTTGTCAGCTACTTGGAAGAGAGTCTGTTTGTTCTCCTGAACTAGCAGGGTTGAGAGTCTTTCCAATTTGCCTTGTTAGAGAAACCCATTTTCAACACAATTGAGGGGGAGAAAGAGATGCAAAAAATCTTGCTGCCCTACATTGGACATTCCAACTAAGAAGGCAGCAAGGAGGGAAAATGAGTGGCTGTAGCACTCTTCTCACCCAACAAAACACAGTGGGGATGGGTGTTTAGCCAAGCTTGAGGATTCACTCCATTTACTAATAAATAACAGTAATGCTTTTCTTTAAAGAACTGCAAAATACTTAAACATTCATGAATAAAGCCTCAGCTCTAAACACTTTATTGGGGGCAGATAAGTGTGATAAACCCAATTTTATACATAAACAGATACAGAAAGATTAAATACAAAATGCCCAAAGTAGCATTGTAAGTTAGAAGCAGAAATGTATAGGAAAAGAACACAAAATATTTATTCCCTGTCCCCGTCTCTAACCTCTGGACTACACTTCCTTCACACTCATTAAAATAAGTTGCAATCTGACATTTCCATGAGAAATTTCCATTGTAAGTTTTGAAGACTCCTCTGCTGAGACCTTCTCAGGGGGAAAACTAAGTAGATGCCCTTTTTGATTAGAGTTTGGGATGCTCGATTCACAGTGGATGTTGGATTTTTGCCTTTCCACCTCGAATTTAAAGTTTTCCATTTAAGTTGAACATAAAATCAAACTCTCCCTCATTCTTGACCCAGATCTGCAGAAGGTCAAGTAATTATGAATGAAAATGCCATTTTGTTTATACAACTTCTGTTTCATGACAGAGATGAAGTTAAGAAATTCTTACTCCTGGCATCTTATTAATACTGTTCCTCTGTAAAGTTCCTCAGGCAACTGTGGAAATAATGACTTAAAACTTCAACAGGATAATTACTTACAGTGTAGGCATTTCTAAGATAGAGTTAGCACAGGATTTGAAAATACAATTTGTTCAGGGCCTTGTCCTTTTTTTAGAAAAAATGTGAAACATACACAATTACCCTAATTTATTTCAATGACATTTTGGTTTAAACTCAATCAATTCCTAGTACAATACGGAAAATTGTCATTTAATTACAGAATGCAGCCTTCCGAAGCAGTTTTCTCACCATTTAATTTTGGAAATGTAAGTCTCAAATCTTCCCCTGAACAATATTAGCAGAATTAGAATTGGTCAAACTGGGATTTATAGTAAATTTGTATTTGTATCTGGTGTGCCAGGATGTCCCAATGAGTCAAATAAATTGATGTATTGCAAATAAATTGACTGTATTTCTGGTTCAAGTGCAGTTTTAATCTGAAAAGAAACTCTGTGAAAATAACCGTTTTACTCAACAGGGGGTGGGGGGAAGTGTATGCTGCTTTTTACTCATACTAGCCCTACAGAGCCAATACAGGTAAGAGGGAACAATCTGGTTTCTCATCTAGTTCGTATATCAAAAGAATTGTTTTCTTACACCTCTGCAAAACTATTAAAGACAGTATAAGGCCTGGTCTACACTAGGCGTTTATGTCGAAGTTAGCGCCATTACATCGAATTAACCCTGCACCCGTCCACACTGCTCTTTAATTCGACTTCTGTACTCCTCCCCGATGAGGGGAGTAGCGCTAAATTCGACATGGCCATGTCGAATTAGGCTAGGTGTGGATGGAAATCGACGCTAATAGCTCCGGGAGCTATCCCACAGTGCACCACTCTGTTGACGCTCTGGACAGCAGTACGAGCTCGGATGCTCTGACCAGCCACACAGGAAAAGCCCCGGGAAAATTTGAATTTGAATTCCTTTTCCTGTCTGGCCAGTTTGAATCTCATTTCCTGTCTGGACATCATGGCGATCACAGCAGCACTGGCAACGATGCAGAGCTCTCCAGCAGTGATGGCCGTGCAGTCTGTGAATAGAAAGAGGGCCCCAGCATGGACTGATCGGGAAGTATTGGATCTCATCGCTGTGTGGGGCGATGAGTCCGTGCTTTCTGAGCTGCGCTCCAAGAAACGGAATGCAAAGATCTATGAGAAGATCTCAAAAGACATGTCAGAGAGAGGATACAGCCGGGATGCAACGCAGTGCCGCGTGAAAATCAAGGAGCTGAGACAAGGCTACCAGAAGACCAAAGAGGCAAATGGACGCTCCGGATCCCATCCCCAGACATCCCGTTTCTATGAGGCACTGCATTCCATCCTCGGTGCGGCCGCCACCACTACCCCACCACTGACCGTGGACTCTGAGGATGGGATATTGTCCATGGCCGGTTCCTTGGACATGTTAGCGGACGGGGAAGATGAGGAAGGAGATGAGGAGGGCGAGGCAGTCGACAGCGCTCACAACGCTGATTTCCCCGACAGCCAGGATCTCTTCATCACCCTTACAGAGATCCCCTACGAAGCGTCCCCAGCCGTTACCCCGGACACAGAATCTGGGGAAGGATCAGCCAGTAAGTGTTGTAAACATCTAAACATTTATTTTTAACAGAACAGGAATATTAACAATTAAAAGAATGGGTTGTTCATGATTACTTTGCCCTAGGCACTTAACGGTTCAGTCATGGGCAGTGCAAGTTTTGAAAAAAAAATCTAGCAATGTCCGGTTTTCCGTGATTGTCCTGCCCAAGCCGCTCTACTGTTTAGTCCCTGCTACTGCAGCTAGAGTAAAATGCAGTCTATATGTGCAGGGATAGAGCAGTAATCCTCCCGGGACATCTCGATGAAGCTCTCCTGGAGGTAATTGGAAAGCCGTTGCATGAGGTTCCTGGGGAGAGCGGCCTTATTGGGTCCTCCGAAGTACGACACGTTGCCGCGCCACGAGACTATCAAGTACTCGGGAATCATTGCTCTGCACAGCAGGGCGGCATACGGCCCTGGTCTTTGGAGGCTTTCCCGGAGCATTCTCTCTCTCTCGCTGTCAGAGATCCTCATCAGGGTGATGTCGCCCATGGTGACCTGCTTTGAATTAGGTAGGGGAATGTTAGTGTTGGGACTGCTTGCTCGTTCCTTTACAGAACTGTAACCGCTGGTTTGCAGCCACGCGGTGGAGGCGGGAGAGGGGCTGCCGAAAGGGATCGTTCCTGGGGACAGCCGCGAGGGGGTGGGACAGGGGCAGAGTTCCCGCTTGCCGGATTGCTGGCAGCAGGGACTGACATTGCTTTAAATGTGAAATGAGGCCAGTGGTAATATAAAAGTTTTAAACTGCCACAAGTCTACGGCTTACCATGTCTGCCTGCAACAGAAATTCCGTTGTGCTGCCCCGCTTCTCAAATGTGCTGTGGAAGACCCCAGGCACTGAATGCGAAGGCCGAGAATTCGACCTTGTGCTGAGTGCGCATGTGATAGGTGCTGTGCATGGTCTTGTTCACAGAGAAAGACTATGTTCTTTGTTCACAACTACATTTATCTTTCTGAGGAATTCACTCCCTTTTTCCCATTCCCACAGCCACATCTGCGACTGTCTCACAACCTAGCCTGGCATCACACTCCCAGAGGCTAGCGAAGATTAGGCATAGGAAGAAGAGGACACGGGAGGACATGTTCTCTGAACTTATGGCCTGTTCCCAAGCCCAGGCAGCACAGCAGACCCAGTGGCGGGAGAAATTGACCCAAATGCAGCAAGCAAACATGGATCGGGAGGAGAGGTGGCGGCAGGAAGACCAGCAGGCGACTCAAACGCTGCTTGGACTACTGAGGGAGCAAACAGACACGCTCCGGCGCCTTGTGGATGTTCTGCAGGAACGGAGGCAGGAGGACAGAGCTCCGCTGCAGTCCATCTCTAACCGCCCTCCCCCGCCACCAAGTCCCATACCCACCTCACCCAAAGTGCAAAGAAGGAGAGGCGGCAGAGTCCCTGCTAACTCTCACTCCACCCCTGCAGAGAGCTCTAGTAGCAGAAGGCTCTCATTCCCCAAAACTTGAAAAGTTCTTTCCTTCCCGCCTGACACAAGCCCCCGTCCAAGTTTCACCTCCCAGTTCCATGTGTAGTTGATAATAAAAAATACGTTCATGTTAACTACTGTTTCAATCATGTTCTTTTGGAGGAGGAGGGGAAAGGGGGTTGGTAATTGGACAGGACAGTCACCTTTGGCAGGGTACATAGTCGGGGGCAGGCACAGCAGCAGGGCACATACACAGTGCAGTGATGCAGTGACTAGTTACCCTGGTTAGTCTGGGAGGTTGTTTTCATGTTATGTGGTGGGGGGTGGGTTGCTCTGTGACTTTGTGGCGGGGGAGGGCAGTTACAGATCTTAAGCGGCGGTCCTTATGCAGGATCACAGAGCCACGCAGCAGGGGATCTGTAACCATCCTCCCCCTGCCACAAAGTCACATAGACCCCCCCCATACACACAGTCCCGATCAGGAGGGGTGACAGGCTCCGTTGAAACAACCATCCCACCGCAGCGGAGCCCGTCAATCCTTGAGTTTAGAAGCTTCATTCGCGTCACTACACTACACCCGCTCCGCACCACAGTCTGCGTCCCAGTTTTAAAAAATTCCCACGAAAACAGTATTAAAGAAAACGGTGTGCATTAACAAAGTAGAACTATTTTTATTTCGAAATGTGTGTTGGAAGGGGGTGAAGGGGGTATGTAACTGGGTAGGATAGTCAACATTAACTGGGTAAAGAAACGGGGGCAGGTTCAGCTTCTCTGTACACAAACTTAAAAGTCACAGGTTACCCTGCTCACTCAGGAACTTTGCTTTCAAAGCCTCCCGGATGCACAGCGCTTCCCGCAGGTCTCTTCTAATCGCCCGGCTGTCTGGCTGAGCGTAATCAGCAGCCAGGCTATTTTCCTCAACCTCCCACCCCGCCATAAAGGTCTCCCCCTTGCTCTCACAGAGATTGTGGAGCACACAGGAAGCTGCTATAACAATGGGGATATTGGTTTCGCTGAGATCACAGCAAGTCAGTAAGCTTCTCCATCTCCCCTTGAGACGGCCAAAAGCACACTCCACCACCATTCTGCACTTGCTCAGCCGGTAGTTGAAGAGTTCTTTTTCAGTGTCCAGGGCGCCAGTATAGGGCTTCATGAGCCAGGGCATTAGCGGGTAGGCTGGGTCCCCGAGGATGACTATAGGCATCTCCACATCCCCAACAGTTATTTTGTGGTCCGGGAAGTAAATACCTTGTTGCAGCCGTCTAAACAGACCAGAGTTCCTGAAAACACGAGCGTCATGAACCTTGCCCAGCCATCCCACGTAGATGTTTGTAAAACGTCCCCTGTGGTCCACCAGTGCTTGCAGCACCATGGAAAAATAGCCCTTTCGGTTAATGTACTGGGTGGCCTGGTGGTCCGGTGCCAGGATAGGGATGTGAGTTCCATCTATGGCCCCACCGCAGTTTGGGAATCCCATCGCTGCGAAGCCATCTATGATCGCCTCCACGTTTCCCAGGGTCACTACCTTTGGCAGCAGTACATCAACGATTGCCTTGGCTACTTGCATCACAACAACCCCCACGGTAGATTTGCCCACCCCAAACTGGTTCGCGACTGACCAGTAGCTGTCTGGCGTTGCAAGCTTCCAGAGGGCTATGGCCACTCGCTTCTGTACACTCAGTGCAGCTCGCAACCGGGTGTCATTGCGCTTCAGGGCAGGGGACAGCAACTCACAAAGTTCCAGGAAAGTTCCCTTCCGCATGCGAAAGTTTCGCAGCCACTGGGATTCATCCCAGACCTGGAGCACTATGCGGTCCCACCACTCAGTGCTTGTTTCCCGTGCCCAGAATCGCCGTTCCACGGCATCAACATGACCCATTGCCATCGTGATGTCCTCGGCGCTGGGTCCCCTGCTTTCTGAGAGGTCTGTGCTACTCTCAGACTTCAGGACATCACCGCGGTGCCGTAGCCTCCTCGCCTGACTTTTCTGCATCTGCCTCAGGGAAAGGTGTATGATAAGCTGCGAGGCGTTGAGAGCGGCCACAACTGCAGCGATGGTCGCAGCGTGCTCCATGCTCGCACTGCTGTGGCATCCGTGCTGTCAATGACTGGAAAAGTGCGCGAACTGATTTCCCGCCGGCGCTTTCAGGGAGGGAGGGCGGGAGTGATAGATGGATGACGACAGTTACCCAAAAGCACCCTCGACACATTTTGTTACCCAGAAGGCATTGCCGGCTACACCCAGAATTCCAATGGGCAGAGGGGACTGCGGGAACTGTGGGATAGCTGACCACAGTGCACCGCTTCGAATGTCGACGCTTTCACCGTTAGTGTGGACTCACAAAGTCGAATTACTGTCCTTAGTGTGGACACAGACGTTCGACTTTGCAATATCGATTCCAAAAATTCGATGCAAGTAAATTCGAACTACTCTCGTAGTGTAGACAAGGCCTAAGAGTGAGACAGATGTCACCTGCAGTGGGAAGCAGAGCGCCATGGCTGGGAGCTGGCAGAATGGAGCAGGCTGGGGCTGGGCTGCTCCACTTCCGCTGCTGCCAGTGGGGGGGGGGGGGGGGGGAAATCCCTTCCCCCAAGCCCCCTCCCCCAAGTGACATGGCTGGGGACGGAGTGAGGGAAGCAGAGTGGGCTGCTCCCAGCCCCCTGCTAATCCCCAGGGCCCTCTGGGACTGCGGGCCCCCCAAAAGTGCCCCCCCACAGCTCCTGCCTCCCAGACCCTGACCGCCCCTGAGACCCTTTGCCCCTTATCCAACCCCTCAGCCCCGGCCTGGCCTGGCACACTTAACACGCTGCTCAGAGCACTGTGTCAGAGCTTTACCGCCTTGTATGCGAACCAGCCTTATATCGGGTTGCATTATATCGGGGTAGAGGTGTAGTTTGCCACAGAGACTCCTCTCTCTTGTGGTGGGGGCCAAATCCTCCCCCAGTAGTTTCAGGAGTAGGGAAGCATTAGGATGGCTTGCAACTACCTTTGCCCCTGTGGGTCCTAAAATGAGCATCTCCAGGCCAGAGCTCAGGTTTGTATTTGTAGACATAACTATGAGAAAAATGCCATTTTTTTTAACTGTAAACTGAGCCATTTTGATTCAAGAACTGATAATGCCATGTTAGAGTAGAAATATGCCTCTCAATCTCAAGAGTGCTCATACAAACACTTCAAGAGGCCTACAAAGGAGGCCACTATATGTTGAATATAAACTTTGCTGTATTGTTCTTTGACATCAAGACCACCTTGTGGAGAAAGGGTAGCTTAGCAAATGGGCAACAATGCAAAAAAAAGCTTGTCTAAAGTGTATCCCCACTAACAGGGTGGTCTGCCCCTTTAAGGGCCAGGAGCCCACTCCTCCCATTCAGAGACAGACTCCCTTTAAGAACAGGTATTTGGGCCTGCTAGAGGGGATTATAAAACCTATCTGGAAGGAATTGGGTGACTTCTATAAAGAGCTGAAAGAACTCAGTTCAAAGGTGAGCTGTTAGAAGCATCCTGTGATAGGCAGACTGTAGAGCAGTGGGGAGAAATGTAAGAGGAAAGGCCTTTAAGCCCCTGCTGCTGATTTTAGTCAGGGCAATACCTTTGTGTTACTTTTTGAGTTTTGTGTTTGAAGAATAAACTGGCCTTGAAAGGAAGGTCTGAATAGACTTTGGGCTTCACATTTAATCCTTCCTGGAGTGGAGATAGGCCAGCAACACACCAACTTAATTCTGAAAGACCTGAATGTTAGATAATAAAGGAGAAGGTGCTCTGGAAATAAACCAGAAGAAGGAAGACAGTTGAGAGAAATCTAAACACACATACACAGCGAATACAGCTACAGTATATTCCCATGCTAAAATCCCGGCATATTGATGGTGTCACTCTGGTTCAGAACTCTACACTCCATTACAGCAACACGTGAAAACCTTTTTATTGTATTACTAATAATTTGACAAACTTTAAAAAAAAAAAAAAGACAAGGAATCTAAATTTTCCAGGCCCAGGAAAGGAGTGGAAAAGAAAGGTGAGGATATATTTGGAACCTGTGGAGAAGATTCAACCTTTCCCTTTTCCACTTCCTTGGCATGGCCTTGTCTTGGAGATAACAATTCTGGGTGGACAACTGTGGCTGGATGGCCAGATGCTCCTTCTCCTATACAAGGACACAACCTTGATTTGGAGGTGGTTTCAATTTCTCACCCCTAATTCTGATGTAAAACAGTTGTTCCTTGTGTGAATTAGAATTCCTGTTGGCCTTAAAGGGTAATGTATAGCAAGTATCAGACTTTTAGGGTATGTCCACACCTCCGCTTGGAAGTGCAATTCCCAGCTCCAGTAGACATACACACACTAACTCTGCTCAAGCTACTGTGCTAAAACAGGCAGTCTGGCCACAGCAACACAAGTAGCAGCTCAGCTAGCAGCCTGAGCACAATCCCGCCCAGCTCTTTGGGTATTTACTTACGCACTTAGTCTGAGCCAGTGTGTGTGCTGCTGTGAGCACACTGCTCTTTTTAGCATGCTAGCTCCAGGAGAACTACTGCATATGTGTTTACCCGAGCTAGGAATTACACCTCCCAGCTGTTGTGTAGACATACCCTTAGACAAAAATTTCCCTGCTACATTCAGGCAAGACATAAAAAAAGTAACTCTTTAAGGAAATATTAAGAGAAAGTGATTAGTTACCTACCTACAAAAGTCTTTAGAACGGCAGTTCTGAGCTACATGATTACCACCCCTCATTTGTCTGTTTTAAATATAGTGGAAAAATGGCAGTATCTCAGATGCTGCTGTGTGCTGACTCTTGGTAAATGTGGACTTTTTGACAACCACTTTACCTGTCTCTATTTCATGGTCTCCAGCCACTGAATGTGATATTTTTGTCTTAGTGCAGGATGCTGTTTTGATGACCCTTCTCTGTATAGTAAATGGCACAATCCTAATAAGTTCCAAACAGTAGATGGCATCTCTTCAGTAGTAGCTTTTTTTAGTTCATTAGACATGGCCGCCTGCTGGGAAGCAAACTGAGGACAAGATAAAGTCACCATTGAAAATACAAATAAATCAACAAGGTGGCTATGTGGACATCTGCACATGTTCTCCAAGCACTACAGGTGAGGTGTACAGGCTTCAGAAGATGCCACCTGTGGTAGAAGGGTGCCATGCACTGTGGTGCCTCAGTCACCTTTGTCATTCAGGCTCTTCTTTTCTATCTTTGTGCATAGTTATGGGAGCCCTCCCTTGTGGTTCCACTGCTCTAAAAACTCGAGTGTTGGAATGGTGAGCCTGAAAGGAGACAAATCACTAGATAACAAATCTCCTATTTTACAGTCCAGTTTTCCCTTTCATTTGTTCCATCCATGCTAGGGACAATACTGGGGCACGAGTTTTGTAGATTAGACCAGCTTCATCATTCTTTTTCATAATCTGTTTTTGAAATTAAATCCTTTGTCTGTCTGGTAGGTAGGACAGGTGGGATTTCTAAAACGCATAGTAAGATTTAGAGAATATAGACCACTTTAAAGAGAGCCAGGTAGTAAATTCAGGTCAGCCAAAGATACTACAATGAAATGGTTATTGTATATAGGAACCACTGCCCTCTACTAGATGGAATTACAAGTGATCAGATGTAGACCATATATCTAGTACTGCTAACTGCTTGTGGCAATTCTTGTTTAGCTTTTGGAATAGATCTAATGTATCCCCACTGATACCAAGCAGCCACGGATGTTAATGATCATTGTGTGTCCAAGGACCTGTCACAATACCATATCAAGTATGCTTAGAACATACTGTGGCTTCCTTTAACCATGTACCAAGTGTCACTTATCAGAACCACATAGTTTTGTATCTCCAGCTGACAGCTCAGTTAACCAGGAATTGATGTCTTACTGTAATGGAGTTATCAATGAGAGACACCTCCTACATAGCTTCCAGGTCACACTCACTTAAGCAATGATAAAGGAGCATGAAATACCGTTAATCACAAAACAAGACCATAAGTATACAGTTTTTAGTTTGCGAATCTTCAGACAGTTACAGTATCTGAGAGCCTTCTAAGGTTTTATGGAGGTTTTTAATCCTGTTAAAAACATGCCAGATAGTATCAGGTGGAAAATGCTGTTATAAACATTTTTGAAACATTTTACTACATATATTCATAGCAAGTATTAGAGCTTACCTGTTTTGGGGTGATAAAAACATTAAGCTGGTAAACATGAAAGTGTTTATTGCAGCTTGTTGGTATCCCAACATCTACATAACTCCATCCTTAATCCCATTCCAAAGCCCAAGCAAAGCTCTGTGAAATGGAAAAACACTTGGAGCGTAAATGTTGGCAGTTGTGAAATCTGTTTGCCTGAGGTTCCTATGAATAACGACAGATACATTGACTGGGAAACTGGAGGCTTGCATTTAAGCAAGAGTCAAAACCTGACTAAATCCATGGGAAAGCAGCTCTGCAACTCAGGTTAGTCCCCAGTGTTATTTACATAAATTCCTTTCTTGGAATCTTAATTTCTAGTAAGAATTAGCTGACTTTACTTCCCAAGGCTGCTGCCCCAGGGTACCATAGCATTACATCACTCTGACAGGGAGTGATGGCTACTTTAGGTCTTAAGATGTTGCAGGAGCAGAGTGGAAGAGTTCCTTCTCTCATACATACATGCCCGTCTAAAGTTTGCAGCATATTTCTCCCAGCTAGTCACGGACTGTCTAGGGCCCATGGGGCTGCGGCAGCTATCAATCTAGTAATCTATTCTGCTTTTTAGTTGGATGGCCAACACCAATCAGCTCCAGGTGATCTCCTCTGGTATGCTGCAGTTAGAAAGCTGCAGTAAATGATATTTGACACTTGCAAGTAATAATATGCTTTAGTGGCCATTTGCAGAAAAAATAAGTGTCCAAAGAAAACAAGAATGATAAAGTGTCTTGTGTGCTTGCAGATAAACAGACCACAGTATGGGGAAATTGACACAAGTGGTAACTGGTGAAAGAAGGTGGAGGGCTCTCAATTGGGCATCCTGCATGTTTATGGCTAGGCTCTTTTTAAAAATAGCAATGCATCCAAAGAAAAACACAAAACAAGTTTTCAGCTACCAGTGGATTTTCCATGTTCGTGTTTGCCACTACAGGTTAGCTGTGTCATCATGCAAATAGTACTATCAGCGGAGAGAGCAGATGCTTCCTTTAATAAAAATATGATGAATGAAAGGGTGAATTTCTTTGAGTTACGTTTGATACACATGGCTGCCGGGCTATGGCATTTACTTTTTTTAAAAAGTTATAAATAAACAAGGAAGTAGGGGACAATTCTAGAGAGGAGCAACCACTGATAGCATCCTGACATGTAGGAGCTGCGCTGAGGGGCAGCCACTTCAACCTGCCTTTGATGCTATCTGGTTTTAAAAGATCAACTCTGCATGAATATTTACATATGCAAAATAGGAATCCAAGTTCATATGTGACAGGCTGAAGACAAGCTACAGCAAAATATTTTACCATTCAATTAAAAGGCAAATTGTCATTCACTTTCAGCAAGCTTAATCTTTGGTCCCTCATCACCCAGATAATCAAACACTTTTTCAGATGCTGTGATTTGCTGGCTACTTCCTGCTTTAATTTGGAATTGCATTCCTATTTTTGCCATAGCACTTCTTAAAAGCAAGCAATAAAAATTAAGATTCCATTGCTACATCTATAAGAAAATAACCTCCCTATATGTACAGGACCACATTCCAGACTGATCAATTGGGGTAAGACTTAGATGAACAGCTACATGTAATAGTAATACATTTGGGCTTGATTGATGCAGATCTTAAAACAAGTTCTAGATAGATAGATAGACAGACAGACAAGTTCTGCAGGGATGATTGTTGCCTGCTAGATTAGAGAATCTAAACCATGTTATATCAAACACTAAGCCTTGATGACAAATATATATATATTCTTCTGTAAAGAAGAAAATTGATTTTAAAATTCATTTAAAGATGACTTTACAATAATCATAGTTCTCACAGCTTTCATCTAGTGGGAATCTCAAAGTGCTTTTACAAATTGATTGGGCACACACAGGACATATACAGCATTTGCTATTTACATTTTTTCAGTTTTTTTTAAATTAATGCTACTGTAGTATTTCCTACACATTTTAAAGCAATGTTGTGAATACCATAATACTGTTAATTGCTTGCCACTGGAAATTAAATAATTTAATAGCCACCTGTATGTGCACTTGCACACTAACACACACTATTTATTCAGTTAGACGCCTATACAAAATCACTTAGCTCATCCTTGAAATGTATAGTAATCATCTTTTTTAAAAAATGTAGCAATTGTTCAACACTGCTTAGCAACAGCACACAACAGGCAAAGAAGGTTTAGCTGGACTACTCTTTGCTACAATTTAATTTAAGTCTGTTACACTACCTGGTAAATAGTTCTACATAGCTAATATTATACAATGTAAACATACTAGAAACCTCAACCCATCTCAAATTTACCTAACATGATACATCAAGATTGTAAATAATGAAGAGGACAAAGTTCTGATCATCAGATTTTTTTTTATATTTTATTCCTACAAAAATCATGTAAACATTAGCATCCAGAAAAATCAAAATATGATGCATCAACTGCAAGTTTAAGAATGTGTCAAGAATATTTCAGCAATCTGTAAATTAATATATTCGGCTATTGGTACACATAACTGGATAAAAGCATCTCCTGACAGAGGAATTTAGGTGTAAGAGCTGTAAAGTGAACAGAGGCACTCCATCCCCCTAACCGGATTATAAAACCACACTCCAATCTAATAGACTGCCCACCATTGTTACATATTGATCATTCTATTTTGCAGCTAAAACATGGTATAAAACAATTGTGGGGGTAGGAAGTTTAATACTTCTGTTTATTTGAACATATGTAGCAAACACGCCTATAAGAATGAAGAGAATAGAGCATTCCACAAACAGGTTTCTAGAAGAGTAAAATTCTAACTTCCCCGACTGCAACATTAGTCCATCAGCACTCTCCATTTCTCAGTATTTTGAATTCAGCACCAGAAGCGCCTCTGGCTAGATAGCGTGCTCCAGAAAGTATGGATGATGCTGATGGGTGGGAAAGAAATTAAGATGTAGAGTGAATATAACACTGACCTAAAATTATCCTTTTGGCTTTGATGGAACATCCTGGACAGTTTAGTTTTCTCTCAGATTAGAAAGATCCTGGGAATATAATGCTCTTAACAACTTCTTAACCATGTGCTATGTTACTTCAAATCTGTACAAGTAAATATAATCTTTATGCTGCACTCAACATTACATTGCAAGTGCCCTCACAGTATTCCCCTTCAAAAGACCAAGTACATAAGGATACAGGAGATATTACTTCAAATTTTTCAGATGACTATATATAAATTAAATGAATTCTGTATCAACCGGTAAAAAAGCAGACAATAGTTTAACTACATTTAAAAAAAAAGATGGAGGAACATACATTAGAGCAACCTATTCAAGCTCAGTTCTTTCTCTGCTCCACCATTATTTAATTCTCCAGGATTTTAAGAAAAAAAATCATCATAGATGTGATCACATGGATTGTCCTGGAAACATGTTCTCTGAATTGAATACACTATGGTACAGTCAGAAAATGAACTTGAGAAAATCATCCTATAGTTACAAATATTCTGCATTTTCATGGCTGAAGTAGACTTTCTTGTAATGACAAGACAGTCATTTGTTAGAGTTTGATCTACAAAACTGATATTTCCCCCCATAAATAAGTCTTAATGAAAACTGATATTTTCCCCCCAATGCTTGTTTTCATTAAGACTTATTTATTTATTTATTTTTTAAAAAAGGGAAGTTATGCCCAACTACAGACTTGCTGCTATATTTTCTTCCAGTTGTTTAGGCCAAATCCTGTTCACCTTTGCCATAAGTAGTAAAGTGAACAGGATTTGACATTTAGCTTCAATTTTCTGTACACAGGTATGATCAGGTTGTGTTTATTATCAGCAATGCATTTGAAGTCAAATCCCAAAACATGATCCTTAGAACAAAATGCCTGGAATAAGAGTTCACATTGAGCATTAACATCTTATAGTCAGAATCTGAGCAATTCCTGGAACAGACACATTTCCTTTAGCTCTAAAGCCACAGGTAAACAAAATAAAGGTGCTGAAATGCTATTCCAAGTCTCTTTATCAAGATTTCTTTTTCAATTTGCTCTTCAATGGATTTGGATGGACAGAAAGTACAATAGTTGGGAACTGCAGGGTTAAATCACCTGTGCCATAATGCATTAAATTACAAGGAATGCTGATGTTTCCTATTTGAACTATTAGCATAACTGTGAAGATGTTTTTACAGAGCCTCTGCACTAATCTTTTGTCAAGTCCCAAATTCAGCTCCAACAGTATGAGCAGCAGCAGGAGCTTTAATGTAGGCTGGACTCTGAACGTGCACCAGTATTTAAGCACCATGTTGTCTAAGCCGACTCAGAGGAGATCTACCAGACATCATGCTGAAAATGTTGGTGGCCAACAGTGCTTTATCTACTCTACAGCTTTCAGTATTACTACCACCTGTGGAGCTTAATTGGTAGCAGCAGCAGCAATAATGAGATTGGACAAAAAAAGCCTAATGGAGAGAAGGCCATACTTTCCAACTTGGGACTAAATTGCAGACTGCTTACCAGAGGCAAAACTTCCACTGAAATCAATAGAGTTTGGCCAGTATACATTCCTGGGATGTTATGCTACTGTTATGTTTTTGAAGCCTTGAAACTCATTCATACATTTCTTTAATGTACAGTAGCAGTATGCATTTTGGACTCATGAAGATGGTAATAGCACACTTTCTACACTACTTCCTATGACATACCCTCCACTGTTATCGCGCGCACACCCCTCCCCCCAACAGTTGCTGTTTTATTTATTTATTTATTTTTGTGTAGGATGGAAAGATTTCTTGCCCACTGATGCCTAAGTAATTATCATATCCTCGTTTAATTTCTATTGTGTGCACATTTATACACACCTACGTGTGTATATCTGTATATATTCTAGGTAGGGGATCATTGATATGCTGTTGTAAATCTAACAAATAGCTGAATTCCAGCAATATTACAAATCACTGCAGCAAACCTTGAGTAATTTTAGATACATCATCAAGTTTAAGAACTTGTTCACTGTTTTATATGATACTTGGGTCCTACTATAGCTTTTTAAGAATGTAAGTAAACGATCTGAACTTGTTCCCTCTGCTTCCTCTAGTTTTAATGTGGTTTCTCTTTTTTCCTTATCACTCAGCCCCTCTTTTCCCTTTCCCAGTCTAACTTCCTGTTATCCTGCTCTCCTCAGAGTGCCAACACCAGAAGAGTAGTAGTGAGTGCTGCTTTAATTTTTGCTTCCCCATAATCCTTGCAGTTTTTAAACTTTTACTTTTTATTTAAAACATATTTAAAATTGTGAAGTTTTTAAAGCTGCAGAAATTAAGAAGTGAAAATTAAAGGCAAAAAGTACCATGGCAGTTTCAGGGATGGACTGGAACTGTTAGAATTTCCAGTAAAATGGATAATTACAGGCTTTCCTAACATCATGCCCATGAGTTACATGGCTGTGGGTTTACTAGTAATCACTTTATGCTGGAAATCGGTATATTTTATAGGTTCTCTTAAAGAAAGTTTTCACATAAACTGGTATTTATTGATTCCAAAGGGTAACAAATATAGACCAAAATCTGCCGATGAACAAGACGACATGCAAATAGGATTTACAAAACAACTCTTTATATATGTGGATGGATGGGGTTTACATTGTATAAACAGAAAATCTCACCTCTGAAAGTTTGGTTTTAGGTTAGGAGAGTTTATAGGATTACAAATGCAGTATTATATACATTGATATTAAGTTAAGCCAGTCCATATTTTACACCCAGCAATTCAAACAATATATTAGAAGGAAAGGAAAAAAATCCTCCTCATAAATTTTTATTTTAGTCATCAAAGCACAATCCTTTCTCATCTTCATCGGTGGAATCTGCATAGGATTCAAGGGTATTATATATGAAAGGGTAAAGCTTCACATCTGGTCCTGGAGTAGAACAGCTTCTGCATTCTTCATTATAATATCTGAGCAACAGCCTGTAAACATCCCCTTGAAAATGAAAAGAAATAAAACCAATGCACGTTTCTAAAATTACTGCATCATACTACAAGTATGTATATATTCACAACCAACACCTGTGTACTGGGTACAGGCCAGAGGATCTGCATTTACATGGATTTCAATGGCAAGGAACATTGTTTAGGGGAAGTGAAGGGACAGCAGCTCTTATTTCAGTGTGTAGACTGGAAGTGCAGACCAAGAGGGACTGTGCCATAACCTGTGGTTTGCGAGCTAGTTGAAAACAAGGGTTTGGGTCCCCCTCAACTTCTCAGTTCCTTGCACGAAATCCATTGCTTGCACAACTCCTTGCACAAAATTACCTGAGCTCTGAGCAAGGAGTGGTGAATTTCACAGTAACTGTATGTATATACACTTTATAATTTTAAACAACAAAACCATTACAGAATGGGTTATTTTTTCAACTGATTTGGAAAGACCTAAATTTAGAGTTCTGTTTCCCACAAAAAGTTAGAGACACTACTATCAGCAGGGCAATGAATGTAGCTTCTCCTGTACTGCGAGTCCCAATGACTTCAAATCTGGTTACTTAGGTGTATCAGGGCTTGTATGATAGGGATCATAATACCATATCAGAATAGTACGAGGGACAAAAATGTGGGTCTTATTTCAAGTTCTATTTAGAGCTCTGGCAGGCCTTTAGTTACTATAAACTAACTTATATGATGGCACATGTTTATTATCTACCACTTTTTCAGGAATAGCTTCTTGCATAGACCTGTAATGTTGAGGTTTCCTTTACTTACATTCAGCACTTTTATGATCCTAGTGTCTACATTTCTTACTGTTCAACTTTCACTGGAAATGGATTTATTCCCCTTCGTATTTCACAGGGGAGAGAGATTGTTTTATGCTTACCTACAGTTTGGCCCTTCTCAGTGAGAAAGGTGTGCATGCTGTAAATATCTCTCATCAGCTCAGCATCTCCGAATGTAAAATAAACCACATCTCGCCCAGCCTCCGCAGCTGCAAGGATTTGTATTAAGGCTGCAGCACATAAATAAATAAATAAATAAATAAATAGTCATTAAAAAAAATAGGTAAATATAGCATAAGACAATTTATTATAGAAGTAGAGTAATTTGTGCTCTAAATTTAAGGTTGGGAGTTTTCACAACTAATAATCACACCATATAGTACTCTTCATCTGGAGATCTTAAAGCCCACTTTTTGTAAAATTGCACAACCAGAAACTGAAGCTCAAAGCAGGTTTTTTCATATGGAAAATAGGGAAAATACTTCCTTCTGAAGAGTAAAATGTGTAAGTATTCATGTTAAGAAACCTTACTTAGCTAGTAGTGTGATAGGCACTTTACGTATTATTTAATCACATGTTTAGCTCAATCAGCCTACAATGTTCCAAAGGCTGGATCTCTATCAACTGCTGAATCTATGGAGGGTTACCATTATTTCTTGTCTCTGGACATATACTTGTCTGAATGCTAATCTTTCCATTCACAATGTCCGTCAGGGATATTATCCACTCTATGCTCACCGGTGGAAGGTGATGAAGAATTTTATGTTAAACAAAAATATGACCTAGGGAATTGTCCTTGCATTCACACCTGGCAGGGCAAAGCACACTAGTAAGGTATTCATTGTTCAACTAGGAGGAGGAATCTTTCCCATTTTATTTAATACAGACAAATTTAACATAGTATGCTCTTTAATCAAAGGGACCTTTTAAACCCAGAACTAAATTATTCATTACACTCATCACATACACGATCAATCTCAATTTGGGGATGATATTTTAATTTAAATACTTAACCAACAGCCTATGGATTTGGAAACACTTCAGCAGTTCTGTTTTATAAAGGGCCTAATGAACTAACCTGCATAGGAGAACTGAATCTAATGACTCTTCACATTTAGGCCAAACAAACTATGCAACTGCACGTTGCACTAGGAGCATGAGAAGGTACTCTGTAAACTGCTTTCCACCCAAGTTTTTACTTTTAATTGCTAAAAATCTGTAAATTTGACACTCATGAAAGCGAGGGACAAACAGCGGTGACTTCAGTCAGACTTCCCACCATGCAAGCCTTCCCTTTCCCTTCTCTCACCTCTACTAGGGCCTGATCCATGTCCTTTGAAGCTAATGGAAAAAACCTCCCTTTGGTTTCTCACTTTATTTTTTTTAACAGATTTTTTCAGGTTAGAGAACTTTTTATAAAAACACTGATCTGGGTAGTTGAGAAGTACCTTACAAGTAACATACCCCATTAAAATACATTTTCATAACACTATGAAGGTACTGAACATTTAGCATTTATTTTAGTTATCTCAGACCTTGCTCTTCCCTTTTAACTGGAACATACTGGAAAACTGGGTAAGTATTTTAAAACAATCACGAAAAAATTCCTTTCTATACAAGAAGCATCACTTCAGATTATTCCTCCCAAAGTAGCACAACGGAACCATGAATTCTAAGTGGAACCTTTCCGCAGTACTGCAATATAGGATTATGATTTTCTATTAGATTTTTCTAAAGAAAAAACTAAGTTGGCTTGGATAAAGTGTTCCAGTAGGAATCTACAGAATTAAGGGCAGATCTGCTTCATGGAACTATAAAAAAGAGTGTACAGGCCAAACAGGTCTTGTGCAAAGAAATGTAGAGGACATGGGAACAATGCTGATGACTATTGCTGTTAGACTGTAGTAAGTCAGAGATCCACAGGATAATTGTATGCATATCCTTAACCCTTTCCAGTACATACAGTACATAAAATGAACAAAAGAAAATTAGAGAATGGAAGCATGCAAATCCTTTGTGAGAAAGAATCTCAGCATTATGTGCCACACAGTGCAGTTCAGAAAGATAAACAAACAAAGCCCACTTCACAATATTAAAGCAGAATTTTTTGAAGAAGACAAAAAAGGGGCATTTCTATGAACAGCCAATTCTGTGGTGACTTTAAATCAGTTATAGCCCCACCTCAGGCTGATCACGTTTGATACAAAGTAGAAATTAATCCAAATCAAAACCTTGCCTCCAAGCACCCCAATCTTTGGGAAGATTTAGATGTAGATCCAAACTTTGTAGCTCAGTTGTATCTCTAGCTGATAGACAGACCAATATTACCACATATGTGTACACAGCCAGATAAGCTCACCTTTTAAATATTCAAAATATCTATTCTCATAGCTTAAGATCACTGAAAAAAGTCACAAACAAGCTGAAATCTACTTCAAAAAGTCTTATTTAGCCAACATAGCATTCTTCTATTTATAACTGGAATAATTTTCTTTCTTTATACTGCAGTTTGTTGAGTTCTCAGGATATTCACTGTGACCTTCATTCAGACTGTATTTTCAATACAATAGCTTTTCTTTAATGCGTGACACTCAATCATGCTGGAGTGTGATTAAGGCTTCTAGAACAAATGTACTATTTTGTTTTTAAAAAAATATAAAATAACCAAGTTGTCCTGAAACATCTGCAGAATCTCTTGGTAGAACATTTGGAGATGAAGACTATTTTCTTTTTTAATCATCTGTGAAAATGAATTCATATCTCAAACTCGAATCTTTGCATTTCTGAACACACATAAAAACACTGGTCAACACCAGACTAAAAAGGGTTATAAAAATACATATACAAAATATAGCCAAAAATGTCTCATCAGTACACAAGTTCCTCATTTCTAAAGTTGCTTTCTCACTGCCATATATTGTCAGATTTAAGACAGTCTGTAAAGTCTATAATATCAGTTTCTTTTAGTTAATGAAAACTACAGATGACATTGATAATCTTACATGTACATACTTCCTTCCATCATGAAGGATCCTAAAGCTCTTTAAAAACTTTAACCAATAGACTTTTCCCCACCACTAAAAACTGAGCTACTATTGAGATAAAAACATTCCCAAATTTCATAGTGCAAATAATGGTATATAACATTTTAGAACAAGAGGAGAAAATATCTTTTGCACTTGAAATCATATAGGGAATTTGCCCAGGCAGAATGTAGTAGGTAGTTTCAATTTGGCCAGGAATTACCACTTCAATTCTCAAAAAGAGAATCATGGGATTTTAAATGACCAGAAGTTGGTCAAGTTCTTAGTTTTGCCCCATTTTTTATTCAAAAAGGCTGTTTTAACCCTTCAAGTATCATATCAGCACTGACTCAGGGGGAAAAAAACATCACATACTGAATCATAATACCTCTTGTGCATCACCTAGCTGTTCCCTAATTCTACCAACCAAGTACTGACACAGCCAAACCCTGGTTAGACCCTGATCCAACTCTAATTGATGTCTTTCCACCAATTTCAGTGGATCAGCCCCGAAGTTTATAATATCTGATGGAAGCACATCATAAGATTAGAGCAGCGGTTCTTAAACCGTGGGTCAGGACTCCAAGTGGGTCACGACTCCCTTTGAATGGGGTTGCCAGGGCTGGCTTAGACTTGCTGGGGCCCAGGGCTGAAGCCAAAGCCTGAGGGCTTCAGCCCTGGGTGGCAGGACTCAGGTTGCAGGCCCCCTGCCAGGGGCTGAAGCCCTTGAGCTTCAGCTTTGCCCCCTCCCACCCAGAGTGGTGGGCTCAGGCTTTGCCCCCCACCCCCCCCCCAGGGCAGTGGGGCTTGGGCGGGCTCAGGTTGTGAGGGTGGTGAAGTAATTTTTGTCAGAAGGAGGTCGCGGTGCAGATTAGAGGATACATTTGTATATTCTGATCTATATTCTCAACACAGTAGCAGCAGCAAAACTTGTTTTCAAGTGGTACTAAATTGAGAATCTCAGCTCTGAAAAATCATAGATGGATACAGAAAGTAAGGCAAATTCCACCAATAGGTAGAGAAAGTGGCTAGTTTTCTCTTGCCAGACTAGAGATAATTATAGCACTTGGCTTACTGGAGATCAGGTTATAAACATTTTCTAACATCAAAAGGCCACAACATTAGTGAACAAAAGCCAAATAAAATTAAACTTCTGTGCATATATTGTAACTGAAGAAAAGCTTATTTATGCTTCATAACATAATTTATATTTGTTTAAACACACACTTATAATTCTACCATGCCCTTATACTCTCACTCTCTCTGATGTCCTCCTCTAATTTTCATCTACTAAAACACTGGAGATTTTTTTTTTTTTAATGTAATGCTTCTTTCCTCAACAAATCTGCTGGGACAGTCCTGCTTAGCCATCCCCAGACTGGACCTCTGCATGACTAGAAGAAAGGTATTTTCAATAAAGGATCATCAACTGTAAAGTTCATGTCCACTGTTGGTCCAATCATGCCTTAGTCAAGCAATCATTATTTCTAGCAGAAACCCATACATTTTGGGATTACACTGGGATATTGCATTTCAGACTAAAAAGAGCTCTTATTCAAATTAAAACATTTATTAAAACTCCCTAACTTGAACTGTCTATCAAAGATGATCACAGATTGCAGCAGATTTGGCTCTTTGTATTGATGGCCTGAACCTGGTAATCTATTTTATTTAATGGAAAACAAAAAACAGTTGTCACGAAATCAATGAGCACGGAGTGAAAAATAGGCTCTCGCTGAGTAACACACATTTGGGAAAAAAACTAATGAAGCTGGCAGCCTGAAGATCATGATGCTTACATTTAGTTTCTAACATAACCACTTAAATATTCACTAGGCCATAGTTATAAAACTAACTTTTGAAAATATTTTTTCACCCCAAACACCTGACAATAAGCAGCAAAATATGCCAATTTCTGTTTAGATTTAAATTAAGTTAAATTATAAACTATGCAGAACTAGATTTGGGGATTTACTAATCCAGAATCCAAACAAGTGCTTGATTTGCAGGTACCCACAAAGTGGGAAGCAGTCACAAATTAATCCAGGTCTTTGGGGTCTGCTACAGGCTGAGTGCCTTGATTAAGGACAGTGCAAGAGAAATTGAGGGATTTGGTTGCAAGGAAGGAGAAATTTAAGAGACTGCAGGTCCCAAGAATACATGTTGCCTTTTAGGAAGGCAGAGATCAGGAGGCATTTATAGAGGCTTCAAAGGAAGCTATGTTTTCTGTCCTTTTTTGAAGATATCAAATACGTTGCACTGGCAATTGGTACCCTGTGATGAGGCAGAACCGCCCCGCACCAGCCCCAGCAGCGTCAGGCTGGTAGCACTGATGGCGGAAGTCCCGCCCCGTACGTACTGAGCATGCTCCAAGTGCTCTGGGAGTATAAAAGGAGGGATCCCAGCTTAGTCTGGGCTGGCAGCCGCAGGGGAAGGACCTGACTGGGAAGCAGGGAGGCCCGCAGGGAACCTAGAGACTCATGGGAGACCTCAATGCTCAAGCCGGTAGAAAGCGACCCGTGGGTGGGGTGACGGACTGGTACCTTGCCCCCCTTGCCCCGGCAAGCGTCAGCATGTTTTGGCTGAGCCAGGGGCAAGGTCCTACGCTGCGGTTAGGGCCGGAGGCTGGGACCCAATGGAGTGGGAGGGACTCTGGCCAATAGGCCATACTACCCTGCAACCCAGGGTGACCCTAGAGACTCTGGCCACTAGGCCGCATAGCCCTGCACCCAGGGGCGATTCTATGGACTCAGGCCAACAGCCGTATTGCCCGGTAACCAAAGGCACAAACCCTCACATACCCTCAAAGTGGTAGGGGACAAAATGGGGCATAAGTTCTCCTAGAATGCAACTCATTCTTATCAGCCAACAATCTCCAATATCATACTTAACATTGTACATCTTCAGAGTGCTATACAGACATTAACCCTTGTGTTGGGTAGATGGGCAGGTATCAACCCTGTTTTGCTCAGATTAGGAGTTTGCTTAAGGCAGGGGCGACTAATGCTTTTCCTGTAAAAAATCGGTGCAAACATACACTGGATAAGCAAGAAAAGAATGAGAATAACTTGTAACAGATGGAAGAAATGGAGAGCCAGGCAAACTGTGCTTGCAAATAACTGCAGGCACTATTTTGCAACCAAAATTATTTGCACCTGCATTTTAGGGTCATTTAGGTATCTAAGCACTCTACCTGCTTTGTGAGTATAACTAGGTAATTAAGACAGCTTTGTGGGCCCATAAATAAAGGTCCACTTAAGATCGGGCTCAAAGTTTGGCCCAGAGAGGTTTGGCCCAAAGCCACAGAGTGTGCCAGTGGCAGCAACGATTTAAAACTCAAATTCTTGGCTCCCATTCCCATGCTCATTCCATTTGACCTTTCCTGTCAAAATAGAATTACACCCTCCTCCCACTATAATGTGCAAAATACATGAATTTAAGATGGTTAGTACTACTCCAGCCCTTGGCTAGCAGCAATTTGCTATGAAAACTCATTTCAATTTTCGGGACTTTTAAAGAGGGAGGAATAAAAACTTATTTCCTTCTAAACCAAGCACCTAAAATAGAAAACTTACTCCAATTTGACATTTGATTCATTCGGTCCTTAAAACATTGCTATTATTTACCTTTCAATCTGGAATCGCCACCAAAGGCACCACATCCCCAGTTTCCTGTGGCTACTGCTGAAAGATGCTGAGGGGGAACAGCAGGTCGAGCGAAGCCACAGTATGCCTGCAGGCAGACAAAAGGCACATCAGAGGAGGTTTTTGACAGTAGTTCTGATGCTATATTCTTAAGCTTAGTGTTGGATAACTGTAATCTGCATTTTTATTCTACTGTTTTCTGGTAACCTAAAATTCAATATATCTTCAGGCTGGCTTAAAAGTGAAAGTTAACACACTAGTTTGTTGACAAATGAGCAACGATAGGCAACGGAAACATTTAAAGTGAAAATCAGATAGGAAAACAAAATCCTAGTTATTTCCCCAGCACTAATGAGGAGCAGGGAATCCCTCATGCCCTAGGTAAAATTCCAAGAATATCTGTAAAACAACACTTTACACATTTAAATGTAATGTGTACTTTATATTTAGTGAAAGCTCACTTGGTCCACTTGAAACCTTTCTGGAGAAATAGCCACTATGCTACAGTTTAACAAAGAAAGAGGATACTTTGTACTCAGTTGAAACTGGAGGGCCTATTTAGGTAAATGGGAAATAATTTCTTAAATGGAATGTGGCTGAGACACTGGGATTAACCCAACTTGTATGGAAAATGCTATGGTCTCTTTAAATTACCATACTGGTCAGGGCCTAGTTTTCGTGTCTCATCTGAAAGCAGTACAGTACTAGTACACGCCATGCTGGGGCTTCAGTTCAATATCTACTCAGAGGGAAGAGTACCACCTCCCAAACTATTATGCAGGTTCCTTAGAAGGCTTCCATCCAAGCACAGGTATTTGTAGTTTTTCTGCATAATCCCCTTTATCCTATGCAACTCCTGCTGTCCTAGGCCCTGCATAATTGTCACCTTTCAAGGATAAGGAAGCATTTCATTTCTGGTTTTCACAAAACTAAAGGTTAGATTAGCTATAGGTTTAAAATGGTAGAACCCTTTCTTACTGTGCCTCTCTCATATACCAGTACTATAAAGTTAATACAAATTCTGTCCTTTTTATTTTTTAAGGTTTTTGTTTGTTTGTCTTTTGACCACAATAGTTTCTCATAAAGGTGTAAAATCTCTTCTCACCAGAATTTAGAGAGCATGACCAAAAAAGGACCAACTTGCGATTTGCCAGCTACCATAGCAATCAAAGACAAAAGAAACTCATCTGAGCCAAGGAAACAGAATGACCTTACAAGAAAAGGAGACAAATTTTCCCAGCACTAAATTAAATGTAATGAAGCATTTTTGTGATTGCTTGTGAAGTGAAAACTTGAAAAGCCTATCACTGATCCACACATAGAATATTATGAGACCATTACAGTAGGTTAAACCACTATGTAACAGCAGGACTAATTTGTCCCATGTTCTTTAAAGCCCTGAAAATAAAATACACAAAGCCATCTTAAAATACAGGTCTTATATAATATGAAGTGAGGGAAAAAGGGGAAAAACCTGATACTTTATCCAAGATTTGTGAGTGTGTAAGATGCTCCTACAAAAGACCCAGGGGAGAAAAAGGGCAAATCTCTCCATGAAATTTTTACAAAGGTAAAAAATTTATTGAACACATTGTCTGGTACGGATTAGTAAACATGGTTTTTTCGCCCCCAAGTAGTCTGTAAATTCTGACAGATATTAGTTATGATTTGGCAGTACACCATTATTCAAAGTTTACAACAGAGAGCTTACACAACAGTTCACAAATTACCTGTTCCATCAGATGCATGTGGCTTTTTAAAGTCTCTCTCAAGTCAGAAATATTGGTGTGCTCAATGACTGGAGCAGGTTTGTGAAAAATGACAGCACCTAGCAAACTATTACACAGCTGTGTGGAAAATAAACCTCCCCAGCTGAAAGAACTGGATCTGTAGTGGAAAAAGACAGCCATTTTGTTTCTGTGTTTGGTTGTTTATTTGCGGGAAGGAGTGGGACATGTATTTTTGAAGTACACAGAGAGAATACACGGAGAACATAGAAACTGCCTTTATATTCTCTCTCACTCTCCTATCTAACAACAGATTGAAGCCTCCAGAAGTAGCAAACTGAGTGCCCGGAGTACCTCTCATTGCTCCACAATGACCCTTATAGCCAATATAAGAGTGGAACTGTCTTGGTCATAAAATATCTCAAATTTCTAAACAATGATAAGTGATGCTCTGCTGGAAATTAAAAAGAACAAGTTGCATCTTGATAATTAAGCTATGAAGTATCACCAGGAATAGACTATTATTAACTAGCACTATTCTCAAGGGAATCATGATGATAATGCAGTAGCCCTGTGTACTATCTGACTATTCCATTTCTTACATTGTGTATTTGCAAATCTTAATATTGAAATCAGGCACAATGGATGCCTTAGAATTCTAAACAGCTGATCTCGGACAACAATCAGTTTTTTCAGGGATGGGTTAAACCAGGTGTACAGCAAGTTATATTATAGTTATCTTAAGTTTGGTTAAAAAATAATGTATTTGCTTTATAGTTTGTGGCTAGTAAGCAGAAAAAGACCCTAATCAGCAAATAAAGGAAGGCTGTGAGAATAATTAGTAGTAGTAGTTGTAGTGTAGGAAGGATGTATGGTTCAAAAATAACTAATAAGCAGCAGTAGCAAGAAAAATGCCTTAAAACCTTTTCTCTTCAAAAGAAACAAGCACAAACCTTCTCACTGTTCTGCTGGTAAGCAAGGAGATGGGAGTATACAAGAAAGGAAGGAAAAAAGCAAGGATAAATTGCTTCAAACTGGGCTTTTGCTACAGCTACCAAGTTAGCTGATGGGTATAAAGAGAGCCATGAATCTGAAAATTCTTTGTCAGACCCTTCCTGATCATTCTGGAGCACACTAGGATGAGACGGTTTTCCCTAGGTCTGACCTGTTTTTAAATATACTGATCACATGCTTATGAATAATTTGTTACTTTATTGGTGTAGTGACTGCTTATCTTTAGGCGGTTAGATATGTTTTGAGCAATTGTATAAATACCATTTGTCCTTTGGACTTAATAAAGAAATTTATGGTTGAATTAGTGTTTGGTGATCTCCCATATTAATATTAATTTCAAATAATATGAATAATTCCAACACCATGAGTAGGTGTCAGTCCCAACAAACTGCCTCTTGGGAAAACTGACTGACAACTAACATCTGGTCCCACCGAGATAAGTGCAGCTTAAAAAGGAGATACAATACCAACTTTTAAGAAAGGCTCCTTTTAAAAGATAAAGCCACTCCATTAAATGTCTCTCTCAATTATTTCCTAATTCTTAGTAATAGAATAGACGTATAACAGAACTGCAGGAGTCAATGGATACTGATCCCTATCCTATGATGGGGTGCCATTCTTGTATAAACAGATATTTGATGGCCTAAATAAATGGTCTAATTAATTAAATAATACATTTTAGATAAGAAGAAATTGTAACCCTTATTGTTTGTTTCCACACCACACAAAAAATATAACTGACTGAAAACCAACGTAGACAAATATTGTTGTATACTCTAGCAATATGTTGTCTTCAGAAGGCCTGGTGATTTCTAGTATGATTTAGTATAGAATTCCTCCTTACATTTGAGTTTACCTTACTTAATGGAATGTAAAATCTATTTCACTCAGCAGTTGGCTTAGCATTTTCCTCAGATATGATTAACTTGTTCATGTTGAACTACCGCTGCCTAACAGGAGTTCTAAACAGAAGAAAATGCATGCATTTATCCTAATATATGAAAGGATTTGCATCTATCAATATGATTGATAAGTTTAGTCTGATCTCAAATGCATTGGGGTGGGCGATTTAGTTTTCCAATTAAACTGTCACTGAAGTTTACTAAATTCATTTACTGTCTTTTTCAGGGCTTATTTCATTACCATCAGTGATGGAATGATGTGATATATGTTACTTTATACAGGAAACAGGTTTTTAAACTAAAATTAGTCTTGATTTTTTGGAAAAATTACCTTAAAAGTGGTATTTCCTTTTCAGTTGGAAGATTAATGAAAAGCTTCCTATACTTGCTTGAATTTACTTACATATCCACAATAGGACCTGATCCTGAAAGATGCTGAATGCTTCAATTCCCACTGAAGTAAAATGGAAACTGAGGTTTCCCAGTACCTTTCCCAGTAGGGCCTATACAGTACATATGTACACCTGCTAAAGATTAATTACAAGGCATAGAAATTAATGAAAAACCTGCCATGTTTATTTAAAAAAAAAAAAAAAAAAAAGAGTTGCAGCTAAAGATAGCGGTAGCAGGAAAGGTATACCAATAATGTAGAGTATCATCAGAATTCAATGTTTACTTGGTTTCTAGATGGGGCTAGGATCTGATCCATAATAAAGCAAGAGACTTCCCTCTCCAGTGTTTGATTGAAAATAGAAACTTAAGTTGGATACACATTTAGAAGAGAAAAAATTAATCCAGAATTTGGTCATGAATTAGAAACTGCGGGCAGGGGTGGGGGAGGATGGGGAAGAGAAGGAAATAATATCAGTATTAACCATCAATCTATAGAAATATGAGGTACTGTACTTTTTTTTGTTTGTTTCTTTAAAATCATAGGGTAGACTAGATTCATTACAGCTAACCAATCTTAAATATAAATTGCAGGAAATATTGGTAGTGGTAACTTTTTAGTTCTGGCCTTAGAATTTTTGAAAAACATTATTGGGAAGATTTGGACAGACCTATTAGTTTCCATTTAGAAAATTAAAAAATGTATGCCAAGACAGAAACCATTTTCCAACAAGCATTCTATCTGGCATGCTTAAACTTTAATCTTACTATTGCAAAATATGAAGGATACCTATTATGAAACGATACTGCAATTAAACAAGATGTCCCCTTCAAAGGAGTTGCTGATGCTGCAAGAACTATGGGAAAGCATAACTCCAACATTAATGAAATGGCTGTAAATAATGGGCCTTAGAAGTTACTGGCCTTGTTGAGTTCTCTTCTAATTTTCTCAGGAACAAACTGATCAAGAAAACGTCTGAAGTGAAATGCATCGATAGCAACAATTTCAGTGCAGCGCCTCTGCCATTCATCCCTACATTGGGAAAAGGAGGACAGCAAAATTTTGTGTAGTCAATAATATATCATCAAAGAAACAATTCCAAGAATTGAAGTGTGACTCAAAGCTTTATAACTCATTCAGCAGGTTAACTCCTTCAGTAAGCTAAGCTACAATTACCTGTTCTGAAATGCAAACATGGTGGAGATAATAGCACCACGTTACCTCGCACTGATGTGAAAATACATTCATTATGTCCGCGAAGCACTGATATCATGCTGATGAAGGCCATAAAAAAGCCCTTTCAATGTGTTACAGATATTTTTGTACTGCAGACTCATAACTACACTGTAGAAGTTATGAGAGTATAAAATGGAGTCATAAATAGCTGTGGTTTTTGGCACCTAACAAGGTAATGCTCAGCAGTGAAACAGTAAAATCAACTGTCATCTGATTTCAGAGTTAGCACCCTTTCTGAATAGATGCAATTTATGCCTCTCAGAACTACTGTTGCAAGCTGTACAGGCTAAGGAAGACAATACTGTTACAGTTTGCACCTGGTTCCTCTTTGAAAGGTTTTCTTTGGAACCATAACAGCTTTAAATTAATGAATAATTAGTTTATTACCTTAAACTATCCTTTTGCAAAGAACAGATTCTGTAGTAAATGGCCCCTGCCATAAAATATATGGGCCTTTTCTATAACAAAGCACCTACATGCTTTCTAGCAGTTTTTAAAAACCCAATTGGTCAGATCTGTAAAAGAGAAGCTAAAAAGTGTCCCTGAGAGCCGCAGTTCAACATTCATGATAGTTTCCTTACTCTTTTTTCAGAAATAAAGGCTAAGCTTTAATGGTAAAAATGATCTCAACTACTCAACAGTGAATGCATTACCTTGGGGTATCATCTTCATGGCTTCTCGCCCATCGGTATGTTTCTGCATAGCCTGTATAGTCACTGTACTGCTCAGTACCTGAAATAAATCATTTGTCACGTTACACACGCAATTTGCAGATTTTTCTCTTCTTAATACATCACCTCCTCCAAGGAGTCTTCACTCCTCTGAATATATGTGCAACTTATGTTAGTACTAATGGGAGCTCCATATGAACATTACGAGGCAAACCAAACCCTATGTAATCTAGATGAGTCTCTTTTCCACAGGGGGTAGTAAGTGTCCAACACAGGCAGTCACACCTGCAAGTCTCTTTTACCTGTGTCCACAAGTCCTAACATACATTTAACTACCTGCAGTTCTCAACCTCCCCAGTCCAGAGTGAAATTCAACAGGAAAGATACCAGGCTGATGGCTAAGGATGCAGATCTTGGGAGTAGCAAGTTAGTTTTTGGGGGGGGGGGCGGGGGGGGGGAGGAATGGAAGGACATGAGTTTTTCCAATAAACTATTTTTCCTTCAAGTTTTTACTGGTAAATGTCTATTTAACAAAGAGATCAGATGCCTTACTGACAGGGCTTTTTTTGTTTGAGACACAAATAAAGAAAATTAGCTTGCAAAATTTAGTAGAGAGAAAAGACTGAGAAAAGTGTCTGGTTAGCATTACTGTAATGCACTGACAGCGTTATTATAAGGAAGGGAGCTGTCATGATCAACACAGAAGACCAAAATAAGGGAGCATCATCTCTGTCACTTTTCTCTGTGATGGACACAGAATAGTTAACTGTTCTTTCATACAAGCAAGAATATTTTCCCAAATTTTAATAATCGGACAATGATTTCTAATCTATATTGTTCAAAAAGTCATAAATTCCATGTCAAACTTTTCTTTATATATATATATATAAAAAAAAACAAGGTTTAACATATTAGAACCCATTTATATATAGTTCAACTCCTTAACATTACATGAATTATTAATTCATTTAGACCAGGACCTACATGGGCAGTAGGTTCACAGGTACATAGACATTGAAACAAGTTGACTTGCATACATATTACAATGACAATAAAATACTCCGCTATTCAGAATACGTATTAAGCACCATTCACTGAAAGACTGGAATATACCCCTAATGAAGGAAACACAATAAGAGGAGGAAAATGAGATCTTAGGCCTGGTCTACACTGGGAGGGGGGTGGGGTGGGAAATCAACCTAAAATATGCAACTTCAACTACAAGAATAGCGTAGCTGCAGTCGACGTATCTTAGTTTGACTTACCTCACGTCCTCACGGTGCAGAGTCGATTGCCGCGGCTCCCCCGTCGACTTTGCTTCCGCCTCTCGCCAAGCTGGAGTTCAGCAGTCGACAGGAGAGCGATCAGGGATTGATTTATTGTGTCTACACTACACGTGATAAATCGATCCCCGATATATCAATCGCTACCCGGTGGGTAGTGTAGACGTATCCCCAGAGAGAAGTACATTTTCACAGGGCAACATACATTTCTCTGAAAGAAAGTCTAGAAAATGCATGAAGGTGTAAGGGCCAGAATGAAGCAATTATTATTGCCCTGTGCCAGGAGTGGTGCAGAGCTGCATCACCCCAACAGGAGCCTTGGGCATCTAGACTGCACACCTTAAAATCAATACATCTGGTCTAGGGCTGTCTTTCACTGGATGTTTGTCATCTTGGACCTCAGAGACCCCTGACTGCTACTCCTGCTATGCCCTTACCCCCACTTGCACTCTGAGGGCACGTCTTCACTAGTAACGTTAAAGCGCTCCCAGCATTCAATGGCTTCCTCTTCCACACTGCCTGGTTGCCAGCAGGGGGTCACTGACAGCATAGAAGGGAGAGTTTCCCTGCTGTCAGTTCTGGCGCCTGGCCCCACCTCAGCTCAGAGCAGCTGGGAGCAAATTACAGAAAAAGTCCGTCTGAGACCCTCAGTCTGGAACTGGAGCATACTCATTTCACTCTGGGGAGAAGGCAAATAAGCAGTCCAGATAGCAGACAAGACACCCTCTGCAAAATTTCAAATCACTGCTCCAAAGCATGGGGGCATTACAGCCTTTCAAGAAAAGGTCTCAAGAATTTTTTTTAACACGTGCAAAACAACATTTTTTCCTGGCTACTTTCTCTAAAATGACAATCTTTTTGGCCAAACTTTTTCAAAAAATCAGCCTGAGACAGACACCCCCATGGAAAATTTCAGCCCAAATGGTTAAAGTTTGTCAAAGTTATAAGCAATTGAACTGGGTCTTATAACGGTAAATGTTGGACAATCTTTATAATAGCCAGTATTACTAGCCCCGCCTATAATAAAGCCACAGAAAATGAGATTACTAAGTAAACTGTAGTCCTCTATGCAGTTAGGTACATCAATTCACACTTGAGTACTTCCTTATATGAACCTAGACCAGGGGTGGGCAAATGTTTTGGCCCAAGGGCCACATCTGGGTATGAAAATTGTATGGCAGGCCACGAATGCTCACGAAATTGGGGGTTGGGGTGCTGGGGGGGGTGAGGGCTCCGGCGGGGGGGGGGGGGGTGGGGGGGGCGGGGGAGGGGCTGGGCATGAGGGGTTGGGGGTGCAGGAGGGTGCTCTAGGATGGGACTGAGGAGTTCGGAGGGCGGAAGGGGGATGAGAGCTTGGGCAGAGGGTTGAGGCATGGGAGGGGGTCAGGGGTGCAGGCTCTGGGCAGCGCTTACCTCAAGCAGTGGCATGTCCCCCTCCAGCTCCTACACAAAGGTGCAGCCAGGCGGCTCTGCGTGCTGCCTCATCAGCAGGCCCCACCCCTGCAGCTCCCTTTGGCTGTGGTTCCCGGCCAATGGGCGCTGCGGGGGTGGCAATTAGGACGGGGGCAGCGTGCTGATCCTCCTGGCTGCCCCTACGTGTAGGAGCCAGAGGGGGGACATGCCGCTGCTTCTGTGAGCCGTGCGGAGCAGGGCAAGCCCCTGACCCCGCTCCCCGGCTGGCGCTTGAGGCCAGATTGAAACATCTGGAGGGCCAGATGTGGCCCCCGGGCTGTAGTTTGCCCACCCCTGACCTACATTGTGATCCATCCATACACCCCAACATAAATAGAGCCCGGCAAATCCGCAGATATCCACTTTATATCTGCAGATGGATGGATGCGGATCCACATTTTATATCTAAAGCCCTGCAAATCTGCAGATATCTGCTTTATATCCTCAGATGTCCTCCTCTGTGGACGCAGATATCTGCGGATCATTTTTGTGAATCACGGATCAGATGCAGATACAAATTTTGTATCCGCGCAGGGGTCTATTCATAAGTACATTGTATGGCAATCAAGCCCACAATCCTGCCAAGCACTGAACCCTGCCCCCCAAATAAATTAGCCCCTTTCCTCCCCACACACACACACTTAGAGGTACTACCTCCTCTCTTTCATTGGGCCATGCAAGTCCATAATGTGGGAGCACAAAGCACCCCTGACTTCTGTCGCCTCGGTGCCTCCAGCTCCAGCTGTGGAAGGTGCCCTTTCTGGCTGAGTATACGGCTTCAGTGACCCCTCACTGTCATAGCTCTATTCAGGGAGAAATGACTCACCTCTGGCTTCACAAAGATTGTGAAGAGCACAGCAAGCCACAGTAATGAGGACAGTACTGATGACACTGTAGACACCGCCAACAAATTTTAATCTGCCTGATGCACATTCAACCATCATTCTACACCTGCTGAGAGTGTAATTAAACTGTATTGCCAAGGCCTCTGAAATCAGGGTATGGTTTCATAAGCCAAGGAAAATGAGGGTGCATGAGGTCCCCCACAATCATGGTGGGGACAGTGACCCCATTTATGACAATGTCATTTGTTGAAAATAGTGTCCCAGACTGTCCATCTATAGTGTCTATAGACTCCCAATCGGTGAAAAACTCAGGCATCATGAACGTTTCCAGTGCACCCACGTTGACATTCATAAATCAGCTTCTGTGGTCCACCAGTGCCTGCATAACAATGGAATAGTCCCCTTTCTGATTCATGTACTATGTGCTCCTTGACGAGGACAAACAATAGGTACATGAGTCCCATCAATGGCCCCGGAGCAGTTAGGAAACCCAATAGTCTCAAAGCTAGCAAATACTTCAGGAATATTTTTAAGGCCTGCCACCTTGGGGTAAACCACATGCCTGATTGCCTCAGAAATCACCATCACCATTTTACCCACAGTCAACTTTCCAACACCAAACTGGTTGGCAACAGGCCTGTAGCAGTCTGGAGTAGCCAGCTTCTAGATAGTTATAGTGACCCACTTCTGGACTGGCCAGGGTGACCTCATTCATGTCTCTTTATGCTGGAGGGAGGCAAGCCACTCACAAATCTCCAAGAATGTTGCTTTCTTCATGTGAAAGCTCTGGACCCACTGCTGGTCATCCCAGGTCTGCACGACAACGTGATCCCTACAGTCTGTGCTTATGGCCCTGCGCTAGAAGCAGCAGTCTATGTAGGGGGCATCAGCGGCTATGCCAAGTGTATAGAGCAGCATAATGGAGTGCGAGTCTGCCATGCCAGGGTACTCCCCCTCCTCCATCATGGAATCAGTCAGGTACCTTTGATGGGTCAGAAAATGCTGTCAAAACGTCAACAAGTGCCTCACGGAAGCTTTGCCCATTTCTTGGCACATGAGTGAAAGCGCAAGCAAGAGACGTTCTTCAAAAGGCACCTCCTCCATGTTACTGGCTCTTAGCTGGGAGCATACAGACCAAAATCACTCCTCAGCAGGCTGTGTTGGTAGGCTGTTCAAACATCCTGTAACATGCAGGGTAGGCAGTAAAGTTTTCCCATAGCGCATCACGGTGCTAGAGAAGTCACAATTCAGGAGAACACTAGGGACTCTGGGATACGATTGGTTTGACTCGGGTGTGCGTACTGTAGCGTGGATGCCAGAGCCCCAGGGTCAAGCCTGGGTTTGAAAGTCTTAACTCAGGTTTAAGAATCAGCATAGACGCTCAGGCCCAGGAGTTTCTCCCACAGGTCAGCTAACTCAAGTCCCATTAACCCTACGCTTACACTGAAGTTTAGACAGCTCTTAAGAGTACGCGTACCATTAAAAACACTAAGAGTCACAAATGCAAGTGAATCTGGCACAGACAGTGCATTCAGTCATTCATATACACACAAATGCACACAGAAAAGACATAGCTGTGTACAGTTTATAAAGTATTAAATACAAAAGACAAACCTTATTTTGAAACATACAGACTATCAGCTTTCAATACAGGCTCTTCTTGACTCGCTTAAAATTGATATTTATTGATATGCCTGGGGAAAATGTCTGCACAAACAACAAGAAAAGCAAATGAGAGCTGACAGCTCTCTGTCAGGACAGCCTAGGAAACCTTCAACTTCGAGAAGAACATGTTCCCTTCAGGTATAGCAGTTAGAAGGAAAGCACTGGGTTATCAGGAATGAGAAACTATACCATATCAGGATGATTTAAAGAGTATAGAAATATTAGTTTTGTTTTTTAAATGGTCATTTTCATTTGCTTTTTATGAAAATGCAACTTCTGATGACCAAAGTATGAAGAGATGAATTAATCATCAAGAGGCTCACAGAAATCACACAAAATTTAAACTCATGTCCCAGAAACCCAGCATTAATGAAAACCATTGATTTTCATAAATGAAACTCTGGAAGGATATCAGACAAAAATTATTACTTGACAGGCAGTAGTCTCGCCTGTGACTCTCAGGCTTCCAAGCTGAGGTTGGAAAAAGAATCGGATCTGCAAACATTTCTGGAGAATTTCAGAGGCTACTTTATCTTCTGCCCTATTTTTTGGGTTAATTGATTAGCGTTTCCAACATCTGAATTCAAATGAAAGTATACATAATAGCACACTGCAGAACACTAGGGAAAACAACAAGCAGAGAAATGCAGGAGGCTAATTTGCCATTTACAAAGCAGAAAACAACCAAGAAAACGAGAGCAAAGAAAGAAACAAAACATGTAGGCAGAGTGCCAAGATTCAGAGGACAAGCTACAAAATAAGAGGAAGGTGGTGCTTATAAAAAAGAGAAAAAAAGAGATACAATACAGTAGCAAAGAATATTTCTTTAGCACTTCTATGAATTACAGAAGTCGAGGAAAACTCTGCTTGCCATATGCTAGAGCCTCTAAAAAGAATTGTGTAGGTTACTAGAAACAACATAAGGACTCAGGATCTTACTATTCTTAAGATCTAGCCATGTAAATTAAATCACTGAGCTATAGTGGGAGGAGGAAAAGGGCATTGCCCCACCTTTCTTTCCCATAGTGTCTGAATGGAAAAGGATAGAACATCATACCCTCTGAGGGAAGAAGGTTAGTACCACTCGTAACCAGTAAAGCAGCAGAATAAGCAGCCTGTTTTTACTTTGGTTGAACATACTTGGTCTCACATGGTAAAGAGGCTGAATTCAGAGTATCAGGACTTGTTCACAATCTGAGTAGAAACCATAGTCTGTTAGCAGCAATCGTGGTATATAAGCCAAACAAGAAAACATAGTAGAAATATCTCACGGGAATCTCTAGCATTCCCTCTAACATTTCTGTAGGCAGACAATTCTCTGTGTGTTGAAGAACTACTTCGTTTGCATGACCAGTTTCATATTCATTACAGTGATGATCTCAACCAGATGTTGCACAATCAGAACAAATTTAATTTCTTTCCAATTTCTCAGACTCTTCTGCAAATTTGAGTAGCACAGTTACATCCATTAGGCCACTGCGTCAAGATGCATCATAAAAAAAATGTAATTTATCAGGAAGATAGTGGCATACAGTGCAGACTTGCCTAAGAACCAAGATGGAAGAACGCCAGGGATCAAATGAGGATGATGAAATGGCCATTTCCATTAAGGGAGCAGAACATCACAGATATTAATTAGGAGGCACTATAATAAAGTAAAGAGGATTGAAAAAAAAATTGGGAGAATACTGGCTGAATGAAAAAGTCACACTTGTTTGACCCTAGCAACAAATGCTTGCATTTTTGAAGGTGAATGGCTAGCTGCCCCAACATTTTGTTTACTGTATCCAGAGATGTAGACTTCTCTTGAGAGGACTCTTTCTTTACGATCTCTTTTAGTAACCTTAACCTGGAAGAGCTAACCCTTTCCGGAGGGGAAGTAATTTAGTGCTTTAATCTGGTTAGTGCGGAACACAGGGCATTTGATTGAGAATCTGAAACTCATATCACCTTACAGCAAATGTGTTACGGCACATGAACTATATTCCTGAAGATATTTGCCTACTGACACAACTATATATAAGATAATCAAATTTAAAATGAGTAACAAAACAAAGCTTCAGAGTACAACAGAACCTGAAAAATGGACATTGTACTAAACTATCTTTTGTAGGAGTACATTCTTTCATTAAGCATTCTTTCAGAGGGTTTTATCAAATATGTATTTAGATGTATTATAAACTGATAAAAAAATGTATCACCTCTGGTCTGAATTAAAATTAAAGGGAAGCTGGGTTCCAGTAAACTGTAGACCCCTCACACAAACTTTGATTTCTTCTCTGCCCAAAAGAGATTCTTCCTTCCTTCCCCATCCCCAGATCCCCGACAGACTCATCTTCTACTCCTGAGCTGCCAGTCTACTTTTCCAATGATGCAGATCACCCAAGCCATCAGTTGAGCACATCAATATTGTGGGAAACCCTACATAGCTCAAAGCCCCAGCTCAGCCTTCCTTCAACTCTTTGGGGCTCAGAAACCTGATTTAATCCATCCTGGTTTGGTGCTAGAAACTGTATTAACATGAGTAACAGTAAACTCCAAATTCTAAAAGGTGTAAGATTGCACATTTCTGTAAACAGCCTCAAAACAACATATTCCAGGCACTGTGCAGACCTGAGCATATCCTGTCTAAGTAACTTGCAAAATCAACAGTCTGAGAAGGACTTCTTGGATTGCCTGGTCTTGCTCTGCTCTTTGTGTTGATTGATTTTTTTCTTTTTGTGGTGACTATAAGCCAATTTCTTTCTTCAGACTGAGTTTTCAATCTCCCACTTTAATCAGGTTAAATGTAGCTGATTCCAGGAAGGAATTGGAAAACTGTTTTTTGACAAAATAGAAGTATTTGCTAATGGTAACTGATTGTGGCTTTTACTTACTGACTCTTCTTTGCAGTGCTCTTTAGTTAAATCTTAAAAATAGCCATGGAGACTGTTTAGGAGTCTCCAGAGACCGGTGTGTAATAAATGAGTTTTATTTCTCTTGTAGGCCCGCTGTTGGCCACTTTTTTAGTAGCTCATTCACAAAAATATTCTATGATGTATACTGGCCTTTTTCTCTGGAAATGCACAATGTGTTTTTTTAAAAACACATGCACTATGGTACCATTTTTAAACTTCAACTTGAAATATAAACCTAAGTGAAATATTTTCAAATCCACATTCAAATTTAAAAAAAAATTAAAAACATTGCAAACTATTAGTTCATTTTGTTTCCACTGCTCTGTCTCATACAGTGACAGATGAAGAAATCTGAGATTAGGCCATAAAAAAGAAATAGTAGTAGGAAAAAATATTGCAGGCTATAGATAGTTTGGTCTCTCCTACCAGTAATAATAAAAGCTGCATTATATTTAGTCCATGTCTGAGGCCTGGTCCACCTCCCTGTGAAGTCAATGGGAGCTGTTCAACAGACTTTAGTATGAACCGAGACCCTAAATTAATAACTTAAGTATAAATATTCTCCTTTTATCCCTGATATCTTGGCCAATACAAATTTGGGAAACTATATTCCTGTATAGTTTTAGATCTATTTATGTATTCATATTGTGTTCTTCACAGGTATATTTAATCCAGAAAAACAGTTAACTCTTAAAGTCCTTTCCTAAATTGTTGCATACATTTCTGTGTGCTATTAGAACAACTCTGCAAACATTAAAACAGCTGTAATTTTCCAGCCCAGATGTAGCAGCACTTCAAATGACAGATGAAGTGAGGAGTGCTTTTAAAGTCAGTGAAGTGCTTTGGACTCCTTCAGGATGAATGTTACAATTTCACTAAAAATATAAAGGCTTAATATGTAAAACACACAAGTTGTTAACAATCTGCATATCAGTTAATCATAGAATACCAGGGTTGCAAGGGACCTCAAGAGGTCATCTAGTCCAGTGGTTCTCAAACTTTTGTACTGGTGACCCCACTCTGAGCTAGCCTCTGAGCATGACCCCGCTTATAAATGAAAAACACTTTTTTATATATTTAAAAGCATTAAAAATGCTCGATGCAAAGTGGGGTTTGGGGTGGAGGCTGACAGATGTGACCCCCCCCCTCCATGTCATACCCTGGCGACCCCCTGAGGGGTCCCGCCCCCTGATCTAGTCCAACCTCCTGCTCAAAGCAGGACCAATCCCCAACTAAATCATCTCAACCAGGGCTTTGTCAAGCCTGACCTTAAAAATCTCTAAGGAAGGAGATTCCACCACCTCCCTAGGTAAACCATTCCAGTGCTTCACCACCCTCCTAGTGAAAAAGTTTTTCCTAATATCCAACCTAAACCTCCCCCACTGCAACTTGAGACCATTACTCCTTGTTCTGTCATCTGCTACCTCTGAGAACAGTCTAGATCAATCCTCTTTGGAACCCCCTTTCAGGTAGTTGAAAGCAGCTATCAAATCCCCCCTCATTCTTCTCTTCTGCAGACTAAATAATCCCAGTTCCCTCAGTCTCTCCTCATAAGTCATGTGCTCCAGCCCCCTAATCATTTTTGTTGCCCTCCGCTGGACTCTTTCCAATTTTTCCATATCCTCCTTGTAGTGTGGGGCCCAAAACTGGACACAGTACTCCAGATGAGGCCTCACCAATGCCGAATAGAGGGGAATGATCACATCCTTCAATCTCCTGGCAACGCTCCTACTTATACAGCCCAAAATGCCGTTAGCCTTCTTGGCAACAAGGGCACACTGTTGACTCATACGTTGAATCCTATGGATCGCCTAGATATGCTAATAATGGAACCATCCTGATAAGAGCCACTCTATTTTTGACCACAATACTAACAACCAAAAAAAGAGACTACCTCCAAAAGAAGCCATTTCACGTTTTACACTGGGCTCACTGATTTACTAAGATGGAACTTTGTGAGCACAGTGAATATTGTGTACATAACTGTGCAGTGCAGACATCTCCAATAACTACTAACTTCAATATCAAATCTTAGAATTTTAATTCAAGAAACCCACAGTAAACTGAGACATTATGTAGACTGAGTATTAATGTAGGTATTATAGCCAAGTTACAGCAGACCCTAAGAGGAATTTACAATCAGACCATTAGACTCAAAAGAGGTTTGCTTTTACTATAAAGCCTGTTCCTGAGTTATTTGAAGTCAGTGCGATTTTTAGCATAAACTCACACTGGAACATAATTAGGCAATTAATCTCTTATCACAATAATTACTCATTTGAGAACGGTCTACAAAGAGAAATATCAACAAACAGCATTGCAGTGAGTGTGAAGACTAGGAGATAGGTACACAGGACGTTTTTAAAATTTGTAATCTAAAAGAAAAATGGCATGAATAAATCAGGGTATGTATATGACTGTTGACAGTGCTTCAGCTTCTATGATAACAACAAAGAGTCTGGTGACACCTTAAAGACTAGATACAGACTAACACGGCTACCCCCTGATACTTGACAGCTTCTATGATGTTGGAGATGTCAATTGAAATTTCTTGGCACTACACTGATTCCATATATAATAGGAAGATAAGTATTTGAAACTTTCTGCACAGAGTTAACAAAGACTAACCTGTGATTATAAGACATTCATTGTGGTCCAGGACTTCAGTGATGAGCCGAGATACTATCAGCTCTGGATTGATTAAAAAACGAATTTCTTCTTGTACCAGTCCTGCACCAGTGACGCCACCTCCAACAAAACGATTTGCAAAATCAACCTAGTAGAAAAAATGTCCTAGATGATTACAGAATAGGCAAACATCTTTACATCCTTTCTTTAATAAGATAAATAAATGCAGCGTGAGATTCATCTTTCTGTTCAGCCTTTGTTTTGTTTGCCCACTTGCATTTAGAAATGCAACTAGCAGGACTGAGCCACCTTGCCCTCACTGCATATTAAGTGGTGGGGACCTTTGTCCAGCTTGAGAAAGAAAGTGAGTTGCCCCTGTTTAATTGCAAAGGTGGCTTGTCCAGCAGGCTGATAGGAAAGAGGTTGTTGCCCTCATAAAGATGCCTCGCCCCCCGGTTACCTTCTTCATCTAAGAAGCAGAAAGCAGCTAGTAGATCATGTCGGGTGGGGGTTTATTATTTGACAAAATGCTCACAGCCCAAGATTCTTAAAAGGAACACTTTCTTTCCAGACACTTATTGGAGTAAAATATAGTTGTTGTTTCCATTTTTACATCCCTTTACAATTTTCCCATTCTATATTTTACAGAAGTTAGAAAAATTACACATTTTTACACATTTGGCCATCAGCTGCATGTCCTAAATCATTTATAGATTGGTAATGCAACTGTACCAGCAGTTCTCTACCTACCGAGATTCACTGTTAACTATGGCTGAGGACACCTGAATGGGATGAGACTTTTTGTTCAAATCAGACTGAAACACTGTTTGAAATAGATAAGCTTTAAGCTCTTTTTTTTGCAGGAGTAGCATGTATTTCACTTTAAAAAAAGCCTCCATCCACAGAAATAAAGGTGGTGAACTAACACCTGTATATTAATCATGAGGTAGACTGTAAAGAAATTAAAAGTGATGGGATGGATAAAATAGAATCTATTTGGGTCAAAAGCACTTCAGGGAAAAAGGTTACCAGAGGTTCCTCTGGGTTAGTGCTTGGGGTATGCTATGGACCTCTCAGAATCTGATGTGGATATGGATAGAGACATAGTTAATATTTTTAATGAAATAAATATTACTGGGATTGTGTGATTATGGGAGACTTTAATTTCCCAGATATAGACTGGAGAACAAGTGTTACAATAATGGTAGGGTCCAGATTCTCCTGGATGCGACAGCCGACAGATTTCTCCACCGAATAGTCACCAAACAAACAAGAGGTGATGCCATTTTAGATTTAGTATTGGTGAGTAATGAGGATCTCATAGAAGAACTGGTTGTAAGGGACAACCTTGGTTCGAGCGATCATGAGCTAATTCAGTTTAAACTAAATGGAAAGATAAACAAAAACAGATCTACAACTAGGGTCCTTGATTTCAAAAGGGCAAACTTTCAAAAATTAAGGGAATTAGTTAGGGAAGTGGACTGAACTAAAGAACTCATGGACGTGAATATGGAGGAGGCATGGAATTACTTTAAATCAAGGTTGCAGAAGCTATCTGAAGTCTACATCCAAGCAAGGGAAAAAAATTCATAGGGAAGACCAAACTGGATGAGTAAGCATCTCAAACAGCTTACTAAGGCCTGGTCTACACTACGACTTTAATTCGGATTTATCAGCTTTAATTCGAATTAACCCTGTAACCGTCCACACAACGACGCCATTTAATTCGATGTAAAGGGCCCTTTAAATCGATTTCTGTACTCCACCCCAACGAGCGGAGTAGCGCCAAAATCGATTTTAGCAATTCGAATTAGGGTTAGTGTGGCCGCAATTCGATGGTATTGGCCTCCGGGAGCTATCCCACAGTGCATCATTGTGACCGCTCTGGACAGCAATCCGAACTCGGATGCACTGGCCAGGTAGACAGGAAAAGCCCCGCGAACATTTGAACTTCATTTCCTGTTTGCCCAGCGTGGAGAGCACAGGTGACCACAGATACCTCATCAGCACAGGTAACCATGCAGGCTGATAATCGAAAAAGAGCACCAGCATGGACCGTGAGGGAGGTACTGGATCTGATCGCTGTATGGGGAGAGGATTCAGTGCTTGCAGAACTTCGTTCTAAAAGACGAAATGCAAAAACTTTTGAAAAAATCTCCAAGGGCATGATGGAGAGAGGCCACAATAGGGACTCTGAGCAGTGCCGCGTGAAGGTCAAGGAGCTCAGACAAGCCTATCAAAAAACAAAGGAGGCAAACGGTCGCTCCGGGTCAGAGCCACGGACATGCCGCTACTACGCCGAGCTGCATGCAATTCTAGGGGGGGCTGCCACCACTACCCCACCTTTGTTCGTGGATTCTGGGTCGGGGATAGTCTCGACGCCTGAGGATTCTGCCGAGGGGGTAGAGGAGGAGGAGGAGGAGGAGGAGGATGAGCTTGCAGAGAGCACACAGCACTCCCTTCTCCCCAACAGCCAGGATCTTTTTCTCACCCTGACTGAAGTACCCTCCCAACCCTCCCAAGCCAGTACCCAAGACTCTGACCCCATGGAAGGGACCTCAGGTGAGTTTACCTTTTAAAATATAAAACTTGTTTTAAAAGCAAACGGTTTTTAATGATTACTTTGCCTGACTTTGCATTCGCGGTCAGTTCAGCTACTGGAAAAGTCTGTAGCTACTGGAAAAGTCTGTTAACGTGTATGGGGATGGAGCGGAAATCCTCCAGGGACATCTCAATGAAGCTCTCCTGGAGGTACTCCGAAAGCCTTGCCAGAAGGTTTCTGGGCAGTGCATCTTTATTCCCTCCTCCATGGTAGGACACTTGACCACGCCATGCTTGCAGCAAGTAATCTGGTATCATTGCCTGACAAAGCCTGGCAGCGTATGGTCCCGGTGTTTGCTGGCATTCAAGCAACATCCGTTCTTTATCTTGTTGTGTAATCCTCAGGAGAGTGATATCACTCCTGGTAACCTGGTTGAAATACGGGAACTTAATTAAGGGGACAGAGGTGGCCATTCCTACTGGGCTGTTTGCCTGTGGCGGAAAATAAATCCTTCCCTGCAGTTAGCCAAGCGCAGATGGGAAATTGGCCCTGAGTTTTTCGCGTTTGGCTAGCAGGGATCTTCCCTGTTACCAGCCACGCGGTGGGGGGAGGGTACCGTGATCATCCCAGAGAATTCATGGAGAGGGGGGGGGGTCGGCGGCGGGGGGGGGGGTAGTTTGGTGCCTGCAGGGATCTTCCTGCAGGGTTAGTTTGTTTTCTGGTGCTGCTGAATGTTAACAGAAAAACCGCAGCACTCTACTTGCCTGAAGGGGCCCAGACAAGCACCACCACACTGCCCCCCCCCCCCAACTGGCTGAGATTGGCCAGGCTTCTGCAGCACTCTACAAGCTATGCTTGGTATGTTGGAAAGCACGGACGGCGCTGAAGCTTACCATGGCCGCATGCAAGCCGAATTCTGTTGCTGGAACGTGAACCTCTGTTGCCCAGACCTGTGATTGATCTCTAGCAGCAAAGTCACAGGCACTCAGCATTAAGAGGCAAAATGCGACCTTGCACAGAAATCACATGTGCTATGTAATGTGAACAGTGTTGGTCACCGTGAAAGAGTATAAGCATTGTTCTGCAAAATGTAGCTTTTAAAACAATTCTCTCTTTTTTCCCCTCCCTACAGCAGCTGCAAATTCCTCAAGCCTCCCTCCTCCATCCCGAAGGTTATCACAGATAAGGCGTCGTAAGAAGAAGACGCGGGAGGACATGTTTTCTGAAATTATGCAATCCAGCAGGAGTGACAGAGCTCATCTGAATGAGTGGAAGGAAACAGTTTCAAAGTATAGGAAAGAAGTCAGTGAACGTGAGGAGAGGAGGGACCAACGTGAGGAGAGGAGGGACCAACGTGAGGAGAGGAGAGACGATCGAGATGAGAGATGGCGGCAGGAAGACCAGAGGATGAAGGATGCAACGCTGGGGCTGCTCCGGCGTCTGGTGGAGGTTCAGGAACGGCTGCTGGAAAACAGACTGCCGCTTCAGCCCCTGTTCCACCCTCCCCCCTCCCCATGTTCCGTATCCTCCTCACCCAGACGTGTAAGAACACGGGGGGGGGAGGCTCCGTACACCTTCCCATTCCACCCCAGTAGACAGCCCAAGCAAAAGGCTGTCATTTTTTTAACCTTTTCTTTGTGGCTTTTTCCTTCCCAGCAATCCTCCTCCCAAATACCACCCGGGTTCCCTCCCTCTTTTTCTAATCTATTAATAAAGAATAAATGATTTTTAAATGATAGTGACTTTATTTGGTTTGAAAGAAAGCTGGGGGAAGGGGCAGGGTGGGTTCCTTACAGAAAATCAGTCAATAAAGGGGGCGGGTTTTCATGAAGGAGAAAAACAGATATTTCACACGGTAGCCTGGCCAGCCATGAAACTGGTTTTCAAAGCTTCTCTGATGCACAGCGCTTCATGGTGTGATCTTCTAATCGCCCTGGTGTCTGGCTGCGCGTAATCAGCAGCCAGGCGATTTGCCTCAGCCTCCCACCCCGCCATAAAGGTCTCCCCCTTACTTTCACAGAGATTGTGGAGCACACAGCAAGCAGAAATAACAATGGGGAGATTTCTTTGGCTGAGGTCAGAGCGAGTCAATAATGAACGCCAGCGGCCTTTTAAACGGCCAAATGCACATTCTACCACCATTCTGCACTTGCTTAGCCTGTAGTTAAACAGCTCCTGACTCCTGTCCAGGCTGCCTGTGTATGGCTTCATAAGCCATGGCATTAAGGGGTAGGCTGGGTCCCCAAGAATAACTATGGGCATTTCAACATCCCCAACGGTTATTTTCTGGTCCGGAAAGTAAGTCCCTTGCTGCAGCCCTTTAAACAGAGTAGTGTTCCTGAAGACGCGAGCGTCATGAACCCTTCCCGCCCAGCCCGCGTTGATGTTGGTGAAACGTCCCTTGTGATCCACAAGTGCTTGCAGCACCATTGAAAAGTACCCCTTGCGGTTTATGTACTCGGTGGCTTGGTGCTCCGGTGCCAAGATAGGGATATGGGTTCCGTCTATTGCCCCACCACAGTTAGGGAATCCCATTGCAGCAAAACCATCCACTATAGCCTGCACATTTCCCAGAGTCACTAACTTTCGTAGCAGCACCTGAGTGATTGCTTTGGCTACTTGCATCACAGCAGCCCCCACAGTAGATTTGCCCACTCCAAATTGATTCCCGACTGACCGGTAGCTGTCTGGCGTTGCAAGCTTCCACAGGGCTATCGCCACGCGCTTCTCAACTGTGAGGGCTGCTCTCATCTTGGTATTCTGGCGTTTCAGGGCAGGGGACAGCAAGTCACAAAGTTCCATGAAAGTGCCCTTACGCATGCGAAAGTTCCGCAGCCACTGGGAATCGTCCCAGACCTGCAACACTATGCGGTCCCACCAGTCTGTGCTTGTCTCCCGGGCCCAGAATCGGCGTTCCATGGATAGAATCTGCCCCATTAACAACATGATCTCCAAAGCACCGGGGCCTGTGGTTTCACTGAATTCTGTATCCGTGTCTGTGTCCATGTCCTCATCATGCTGCCGCCGCCGCTGCCTCCTCTCCTCGTTTTTCTGGTCCTGGCTGAGCATAAACTCCACGAGAACGCGCGAGGTGTTTGCAATATTCATGAGTGCTGTCTTGACCTCAGCGGGCTCCATGCTTGCCGTGGTATGGAGTCTGCAGTGTTCACCCACCCAGGAAAAAGGGCGCGAAAATGGTTGTCTGCCGTCCGTTGCTTTCATGCAGGGAGGGAGGGAGGGAGGAAGTGAGACTGTACCCAGAACCACCTGCGACGATGTTTTTTGTCCCATCAGGCACTGGGATCTTAACCCACAATCCCAATGGGCGCGGGAGACTGCGGGAACTATGGGATAGCTATGGATTTGCTACCCACAGTGCAACGGTGCAGAAATCGACGCTAGCCCCGGTACTTGGACGCACACCACCGAATTACTGTGCTAGTGTGGCCGCACTCATTTCGACTTTATACAACCTGTTTCTCAAATCCGAATTATCTAAATTCGGATTAATCCCGTAGTGTAGACATACCCTAAGAGAAAGCAGAAAGCCAAAAGCCAATATGGAATGGAAGATAGGATGGATCAGAAAGGAAAGCTACCTTTTGGAGGTCAGAAAGTATATGGCTAAAGTGAGAACTGCCAAAAGCCTAGCAGAGTTAGACCTTACAAAGGAAATTAAAACCAATAGTAAGGCTCTACAGCCGTATAAACAAAAAGAAAACAAGGAAAGAAGTGGGACTACTAAACACTGAGGACGGGGTGGAGATTAAAGATAATCTAGGCATGGTTCAACACCTAAATTAACACTTTGCCTCAGTTTTTAATAAGGATAATGAGGAGTTTAGAGGTTGTGGCAGACTGGCTAATAGAAATATTGATTTGGAAGAAGAACTTATCACATCCGAGGTAGAAGTCAAACTCAAACAGCTTAATGGGACCAAATCAGAGGGCCCAGATAATCTCCATCCAAGAATATTAAAGGAACTGGCGCATGAAATTGCAAGCCCTATTACAAGGATTTTTAATGAATCTGTAAACTCAGGGGTCATACCCTACAAATGGAGAATGGGTAATATATTACCTATTTTTAAGAAAGGGAAAAACAGTGATCTGGGAAACTACAGGCCTGTTAGTTTCCTCAATTGTAGGCAAGGTCTTGGAACAAATTTTGAAAGAGAAAGTAGTTAAGACATAGAGATAAACAGTAATTGGGAGAAAATACAACATGATTTTACAAAAGGTAGATCGTGCCAGACCAACCTGATCTCTTTTTTTTGAGAAGATAACTGATTTTTTAGACAAAGGAAATGCAGTGGATCTAATCTACCTGGATTTCAGTAAAACATTAGATACAGTTCCACATGGGAAATTAGTTAAATTCAATAAAATGGGGATTAATATGAGAACTGAAAGGTGGATAAGGAACTGGTTAAAAGGGAGACTAGCATGGGTCATACTGAAAGGTGAATTGTCAGGCTGAGAGATGTTACTAGTGGAATTCCTCAGGGATTGGTTTTGGGATTAATCTTATTTAACATTTTCATTAATGACTTTGGCGCAAAAAGTGGGAACTTGATAATAAAATTTGCAGATGACAAAAGTTGGGAGGTACTGCCAATATAAGATGAGACTCAGGGAGCTCAACTTAGTTGGCCTAACCAAAAGAAGGCTGAGGGGCGATATGATTGCTCTCTATAAATACAAGCGGGGGATAAATACGAGGGAGGAGAAGAGTTATTTAACAGCTAATATGGGCACAAGAACAAATGGATACAAACTGGCAATCAACAAGTTTAGGCTTGAAATTAGACAGGATTTCTAACCATCACAGGAGTGAAGTTCTGGAACAGCCTTCCAAGGGGAGCAGTAGGGGCAAAAAACCTAACTGGCTTCAAGATTGAGCTTGATAAGTTTATGGAGGGGATGGTATGATGAGACTGCCTACAATAACATGTAACCCATCTGCAACTGCTAGTAGCAAATATCCCCGAAGGCCAGAGATGGGACACTAGATGGGGAAGGCTCTGAGTTGCAACAGAGAATTCTATCCCAGGTGTCTGGATGGTGGGTCTTGCCACTATTTGGGGTCAGGAAGGAATTTCCCCCCAGGTCAGATTGGCAGAGACCCTGGGGTTTTTTCACCTTCCTCTGCAGCATGGGGCATAGGTCACTTGCAGGTTTAAACTAGAGCAAATGGTGGGTTCTCTGTAACTTGAAGTCTTTAAATCATGATTTGAGGACTTCAGTAACTCAGCCACAGGTTATGAATCTATTACAGGTGTGGGTGGATGAAGTTCTGTGGCCTGCAGTGTGCAGGTCAGACTGAATGATCATGATGGTCCCCCCTGTCCTTAAAGCCTATGAGTCTACATTATAAATTAGTGACCAGCATATAATTTATAGTTTTGTTCTTTTTATAAAAAAAGGATGCTATTCCATCCTAATCTTTCAAATGCCACTATATTTTTCCACATCTCTCTTAAGACAACTGAATTCATAATAGATAATAAGAGTTCAACCAAAATGAGAGGGTGGCAGAAGAAATAAATCCCCTTGGACCACAAACTCATATTAAGTGTCAAGTCTAAAGTGATTTTTAACCTCTAAAAGGCAAGGCTTTGAAACAACTAGCCAAAATAACAACAAATCCCTACTGAAACTTATGATGAAAATGTTGATAGACAGTTAGCGGTTGAGGTGTTGCTAAAAGTGACTGTGGTATATAAAACTCAGATGAAAATTCTCCAAAATCTTTTGTCAGAGTTCTTAATCCAAGCAGACTGATTACCTGCTCTGTTTATTCAGACGTAAAAAGCTAAATAGCTAGAAAAAGGGAATATCACCACCCCTCAGGGTATATTTGTTTTAGCTGAGTGTAAATTTATACAATACATAAAAGGCATTATAAAAGTATCAGCATAATTTCCTCCTCCCTCCTGGGGTTACAGGATGGGTGACTAAGGAGAAGGAAGAAAAATTAATATTTCTGTGTAGTTTTTAAGTTTATCATCTCCATGCAGATTCTGGCTGCTCGGATTTAATGAAGGTACGAAGGGCTTCAAGGAGAAGAATTTTCCTCATGTTAAAATATCAGCAATCTACTTGTGGTGATGCTTTCACTTGAGACACAGGATATGCCGTGCTGGGTCACATCATTGGGTACAGTATCGTGTGTCTGCTTGTGGCTAATATTGGAGCAGCACTAATGCCTACTGGTTAACAACTAAAATATCTTAGAGCTGCCTGGAATAACTAGTTAATTTACTATTATTATTGATAATTTGAAGAATAATAGTATTATGTGCATACTGTGGTAGCACTCAAAGACCCCCAGTCAGGATCAGGGGCCCATTGTCCTAGCTGCTGTACAAGCAAAAAGGTAGAACATGGTCTCTCCCTACTCTGAAGAGCCTAACAGTTTAAATTCAAGACAAGACAAAAAATAGGAGGGAGGTGAGGAGAGATAAGGGTAACACTAATAAGTTCATATGGTTACACAGGGAATTTATAGAAGTATAAATGTTTGGGAACCATCCTGTTGTGCATTTGTTAACCTAGCAAACCATTATCTTCTGTGCACTCTTAATATTTGCTGTCCCATAGAAAGAGTAACCCTGGGCACATACCTTTTTATATTTATATATTTCATCTCCCCCCTTCTACTTTGCATTATCGATTTCTGTTTATTATATTTTTTTGTGTGTGTGTGTATATATACACATATATATATATATATATTTCTGTTTATTATATTTTTTTATGTGTGTGTACATATATGAACACAAGATTTTATATACAGTAAACAATGTGTACACACACACACACACACACACACACACACACACACACACAGGATATTAGCCAGGATGGGCAGGGATGGTGTCCCTAGCCTCTGTTAGCCACAAGTTGGGAGTGGGCGACAGGGGATGGATCACTTGATGATTACCTGTTCTGTTCATTCCATCTGGGGCACTTGGCATTGGCCACTGTCGGAAGACAGGATACTGAGCTAGATAATCCTTTGGTCTGACCCAATATGGCTGTTCTTATGTTCTTGCACAATTTTCATAATGCGCTCAGACAACACATGTAATGATGCCCCCTTCCTCCTGGGAGGCCACTGGGGCCCGGAGGGTTTCCTAAACACTGCAGGTGTCAGGTGTGAATCAGCATGGAACAGCTGACAACCCTGGAGCCTCTGAGGCGATAAAGGCACCACCTCCCTAGCGCTGCTCCACAGGAGCAGGACAGACTTTCCAGACTCCATCTGGCCACTAGTGCTGGTAAGCAGGAGTTGCTAGGACCTTTTTGAAGGGTCACTCCCCATGGAAAATTCTGTGGAGGACTCCAAACCACATGGAGATCCCCCGTTGAACACAATTCGTTGAACAGATATTATCCAGCAACCTTGTAGTTCCAGTTACAAACTTTATGGATCTATTTTCTCCCCTAGGCAAGGACTGTATTTCCCCTTTTCAAGTGGGATTGCAAGAACTAAAAGCAACTTCAAATGACAGGATAATGTAAGTTGATAAAAAGGACAGAACACAAAGTTTTATACTAAACTCTAAAAGCTAAACTTGTCACCCCTTCAAACAAAACTAAATATTTCTTTATGGATATGGAGGAGACATTCTGCTTATCAATCAGTTTTAGCTGACTGGCTCTCAGACCAAAGCAACTATGCTGGCAGCAGAAAGAGCCTCTTGAACTACTGAACTGGTCACCAGATGGGGCACAGCAACAGCTTTTAAAAAATAAACTGAAAACTGTGACACCCTGTCAAGATCATACCCTGGAAACTCCTCTCCTGTCAATCTTCAATCCATGTCTGAACTGAAGGACCTGAAGCTGTCCAGGTCTTGTGATTTTCTGTCAAATGGTTTTGGAAACAGGGACACATGTGAAAAACAAGGTGAGCTGGGGAATATTGACACTACTAAGGCTTTCAAAATGATCAGTTTTGTTGTTTCTTTTATCCGGTATAATATCACTACTTAAAAACAAAAACACAAAAACCAAGGAGGTATATGAATAGCTTTGCTAAACTACCCGGTCATCAAAAGCAGGGCCAAAAGCACAGCATAAAGCCATATTTTTATTAGACACTTACCTGTAGCATACCACGTCCATTGCTTTCTATAGTGCCCTCATATGTGACATACAATCTGGTCAGTTTTTTATGAGATCTATAATTTTAAAAATATATATAGATACAGTGTTACCTTACAGAGAATCAATTAACTACATCACCAAATGTAAAAGTCTCCATTATAAAAATCTGCAAAAAAATAAATGAACAAAATTATGTTCTCAGTTACATTAGTGTAAATCCAAAGTAACTCCATTGACTTCAATGAAAAGCTTTGTTTACTTTCCAAAGGGATACTCCAGATATACAACTAAGACCAGGATAACTTAGAGTAGAATTTGGCACAACGTGACAAAAGTCAGATATGAGTTAGGGAAGTGGGAGGTGAAGAAAATGAATACTCTGCATTTACATAGTACTTTCCATCCAATGATATCCGCTCCCTATGATCACATCAGTCAATCCTCACTACCACTTGGTGAATTGGGTTTTATTATTCCCATTTTATAGATGGTGAAACGGAAGTTAGGTTCCTCGCCCAAGGCCACAGAACAAGAGAATAGCAGATCTGGGCTTAGAATTCTGATACTCCTAGATGTCGCTGAGTGCAGGGGCACCACCTGTGCCCCAGTACACAAAAGATTAACTACAGCTTCCCTTTTCCTTTCTGTTACACAGTAACTCATGTGAACAGCTACATAAGCAGGAATGCTGGAAAAACAGAAGAGAGGAATGTCTGTTGGAAAGCAGGGCTCCACACAGGTACTGAGGCTATGGCTACACTAGAGAGCTTACAGCGGCTGCAATAAACAATATGTGTAGCCATTCTAAGGCGACGGGAAAGAGCTTTCCCATCAGTTTAATTACTCCAGTCTCCATGAGTGGCGACAGTTCTGTTGGCAAGAAAGCTTCTCCCATAGACATAGTACTGTCCACACCAGCACTTTAATCGGCATAAATTATGTCACTTGGTGTGTGTGTGGCTAATTCACACCCCTGAGCAACATAATTTATGTTGATTTAAGCTGGAGTATAGCCATAGCCTGAGTGAACCCCACCTGGGGGGATCTTTTTGTTGTTGTTTTATGCTAATGGTAATTTATTTTGATCTATGCTGATAAAGATTTGCTGCTGTTGAAAAATCCTGTTGCTCGCTGCCATTTTATTTCTGCTGAACTACACTCTCCAGCTCACAACTACTCTTTGGGTTTTCACAAATTTGGACTTATTTTGATCAGAATGATCATTTTTGATCATTAATTTCCATCCAGAATTGTAAAATTAAAATAATCACTTAATTTTATGATCACCAGTGTTGTGGACAGAATATTCTAATCTACCATATACTTTTAATAACGGTATTAAATCTTTTGACTTACTGAAGAAAGTCACTGACATTTAACCATAATATAGTGGAATTTAAAAAAAAAAAAGAGAGAGGTTTAAATTAAGCTGTATTAGTTACAATCATCCATTAATAGATTTACAAGGGACATAAATCTACTCTCTACTTGAGCAGGATATTAAGAAACAGAATATTCTGTACGAGAAGCTAGTACATAAACTGATGTACATTCATATCAGTGATGGCTTAGATTCCTCACTTTAACAAACAAGAAATAAAATGATGTTTCACCTTTCTGTTAAAAAAAAAAAATAAAAAAAAAAATTAGCCATTCAGCTCCCATTGAGATTAATGTGAAACATGTCTACATCCTCAATCACCAATTTTAAAACCTTTAATAGCATACAATTACATATTTTATACCCCTAAATAGTAGTTACACAGATAGAGCAAAGAAGCAGTATGTTAATATGACAAAATCATTTTACAGAACATTTAGACAGATTAGGAAAAATAATTTGGGGTCAGATCCTCATCTGAGTACATTGGCAAAGCACCAGTCAATGTCAATGGAGGTAAACTGATTTACACCAGCTGAAGATCTGACCCTTGACATATACAATTGTAAGGGTATGCAGTTTCCTGGAAGACTAGGAGAAGCATGTGTACTCTGTTATTACTAAACATGCATGAATTGATGTACTCTGAGACTTATACTAATAGATTTTTAAAAAATGTTTTAGACCCCAAAATGCCAGCATCTTTTCTGCCCAGCACATATATACCTGTTTACTTCTGCAATTCAAGGATTCTGCATTCTGAATTGACTCATCTTTTTTAAATGGTGGCTTAATTCTCCTTTGTCATACCTCAAAGTCTTTCTCAGTAATCATTGCATATTTATCCTGAAACCAGAGCAAGCTAAGTGCTTTTTCCTTACAATTCACTGTGCCACCATCACCTCAAGAAGTCAATCTCTTTGCAAGAGACAGCACAAAATTACTCAAGCAGTGAGTGCCAAGGGAATGCAATGTCAGCTCCTACCCTGAGTAACTACTTTCAATGGGATTACCTTCTAAAATAACTTTTGTTGTATGCCCTTTAGGGCTTGGGGATCCATTTATCATATACTAACTATAGTATATTTAAGAACTGGTAAAACTAACAAGAAATCCATGACATGCTATTTGCAAGATACAGAATCAGACCTTATGTGTCTAACAAGGGTGCATTTTTAGATTATAGTTAATATGCATTGTATAGCAAGTAAATTAAAAGTGAATGTACACACTAGTTATTTTAGCACATTTTAGGGATAGTAACTATTATAACTACTACAGTTATAAGATTTTTCTTTTTTTAATAAACACCAATTATTAAAGTAAGTCTAAAAAAAGAAAGAGCATGGAATAGCCAGTAATTCTACACTGTGCTATTTACAGTTTTGGATACAAATTTAATATATAATGTTAAATCTTAACTAGTATTTATATCTATAATCCTAAATCTACAGATTTTGATTCTAGGGTTACACACCTAATTCCCCAATTTCTTGCCTCTCTTCCCAGCCCCAAAACTCCAACATCCAAAAACTTCGCTTAAATCTAAAACTTCACATTCCCAGACAAGCAGCCACCATCTTACTTGGACTGTTTGCTGATGACATGGCACTAGCCAATGAAAAAGCTAACAAATCAAATTTTTCATGCTGGCTGTCAGCCATATTGCATCAGAGTTTCTGTCATTGCTGCTTCAGATGAACCATCACACCCAGGCTAACCTCATCCCCACATATATACCTGCAAATCTTCATGGAAATATCACTGTTTAAATATTCATTTAAATCATGAACAAACAAAATGAAATGAGGTAACTGAAGCACATAAATATGCTCAAGTTAAAAATTTATTTTACAAAATTTTAGCACTTTTGACAAAATTATCTACTTCTACGGAAGACTGAAACAACTCCCTTTTTGCTTTTGCATCGGTTCAGCTGATATTTTTTCTAGACTTGATGAATAAAAATAACAAAGATTCATACAAAATAGTGTCCCTTGTAATGATTAAGAGCCTGACCCAACTCCTAATGAAGTCACTAGGAGTCTATGACTTTATTGGGAGTTGCATAAGGCCTTAAGTCATCACAACCAAGTAAAACAATTACTCACACTGAGAGATGTGTTTAACTTACCTTTCCCAGTCTGGAAGGTCTTGAAGACTTTGTCTTGTAAACGTTACTAATCCAGTTGGTTCTATTTAAAAAAAAATAACAAAAAAACAGTAAAACAAATTATCAGCTGTATATTTCAAGTTTTAAAAGCTCACCACTTAAAATCATTCAGAAACTAAGGCTACAACACATGTGGTTCTTACTCAGGAACATTTAAAACCAATTTAAAATAAAAATGCTCGTTAAAATAAATGTTTGTTTCTCCTAAAAGGAAAACTTAAGTTTGATTTCCTCACTGACAGGGCTAGTGTTCAAACTGAAGGAAATATATATGATGATCAAACTTTCACCTCCTTGTCTCCACTTCTTTTTACATCTATTTCTCTTTTTATCAGCCAGCAGAAGTAAAGTGGGGGTATGACATGTTGTTTCTCAGCTATTCCACTTAAACTTTAATCATCATCAGACTGGCTTGGTAGCTCAGGTGAGAGCAGAATGTGTTGCCATAGGAAAAAAATCAGAGTTCAGACGCTGAGCAGGCTTCAGTGAGCAGGTCATGAAGCACTACATGCTTGTAGTAGGGCAGCACCCTATGTTTTCAACCAAGAACCGTAACTAATTAACATGAAGGACTGATGGATTCCAGAGTAAGGAAGTTCATTATCTCTTGAAGCATATGAGATAGGAAATAGGAAGATTCCTGGAGGGCTCCAGCCCTCAACAGAAAAAAAGATGGGTCACTAATAGATGCATATTATAAGAGATTACCTCTATTTCTGTGACTTCCTTTTATTTCACTAAAAATGTGTTTTAGTTGCAGCAACAAAAAAAATCAGTTTTTGAATATTTGGAAGAAACTTATTTTATTCAATCTGTTCTTTGTCTAGAAAGAAATTCCCTGTTTTCTATGGAAAAGCATTCTTAGAGTAAGAGATTAGAAACTATTAGAGACAATGGTGGTGTCATCTCAATAAAAACATATTTTAAAACCTCTATTCTCTAAGAACTCTTACTTTTGTGCAAAGCATAACATATTCCCCAGAAAGTGTTAAATATTCCTGTAATACTGTTAGAAATTTTATGAGGCTATAAAGACTTTTACAAAAAAAAGGTTAGCTTAATTTTTTAGAGAGAAGGTCTTGTATTAATCAAGTGTTTCCCCACAAGGGTTCTGTGATATTATGGAGGTGACGTTTCACAAATTAAGCATACACTTTGAGTACTAAGCTTTGGTTTACATATACTCCAATGTATTCTGTTACAAGGAACTCAATTACTATTTATAATAAAAGGGCTGGGGAATTAAACATTTAATTTCCACTCATTTCCAGAGCTAAATTACTTCAGTCTTAAATCATTATACAGAGAGAAAAAAAAAGGGGGGGGGGGAGAGACAGGGTCTGTTTGAAAGTGAAATACAAGTTACTAATTCAAGGAAGAACATTTGAGAATCCCATTAAATATTATTTGGAATTATATTGTAAAAAATTCCAATTAACCCGTTACATAGAACATAATCCCAACTGGTTTTAAGTATATAGAAAGAGGCGGAGCAGCTGTATAACTTAGAAGTAAGAGGTTGCTGTAATTCAGTTTGCATGTAAACATCTTTTCACTCACGTGTAAAAATGCAATAAGCTATACACAAAAAGTTACATGCATGGGTCACATTCTACTCTTGACCTGTGTGAATAACATCTATTGACATCAATGAGACTTTGGTGGGTATATTAAGGATAGGATGTGGTTCTACTAGTTTGCATGGTGGAAGAATAAGTCAAAAGAATGACTGAGTCAGATAAAACGGGAACCTTTTTTAGGCCCAAGTATGGAAGTATTTTTTTTATATGCCATTTTGCACCTGAATACCTTAAAAATGTCTTTTTAAAAAAACAAATGCTTCTGACTTGGTATGAGTTAGTTATGAAGGAAAATTAGTATTCTTTACATGTTAGAACAAATGATTTTCTAAAATAAAGTTTTAAGAGTAGAAAACATCATGATGTTTATATGGAGTATGCCATCAGAAATTCTTTAACACCAGACCAAGATATGATACTTCAGATATAATTAAGATATATATTATATGAATGATTACTAAGGCTCCGTGTTTGTCATGGAGGTCACAGAAGTCAGGGATTCCATGACTTCCTGAGACCTCCGTGACTTCTGCAGCAGCTGGTGTGGCTGACCCCAGGGCTACTCGAGCAACTGGCCCTGAGGCCAGTTGCTTGGGTGGCCTTGGGGATAGCCACACCGTCCGCTGCCAGAGCAGCTCTGCAGCTAGCTGCTTGGATGTCCTGCAGGCAGTCGCACCAGACGCTGCTGTGGCAGCCCCGGGCAGTGGCTGATGCGGCTGGCCCCGGGGACCACCTGAGCAGTAGTCCCAAGGGCGGCAGGAACAGCCACAGCTCAGGGGCTCCCAGCAGTGATCCTGGGGTAGCCGGAGCTACCGCTAGCTGCCCAGGACTTTCCTCCCTTCTCCAGCAGTGGCCAGAGCTGCCACTGGCTGCCCAGGGCTTTCCTCCCCCCATAGATTTAATCAGAGGTATTTACGCTATAAGTCATGGACAGGTCACAGGCCGTGATTTTTTGTTTTTTGCCCTTCACCTGTCCATGACTTTTACTAAAAATACCCATGATTAAATCTCGGCCTTAATGATTATGCATACAACTAGAGCATCATAGGTACATGTTTATTACAATGAGTGCTCAGCCATATATATGTATTTTTACAAGTTTATGTGAATGTGCAACCCCATGACAATGTAAGAAGCTTCAATTAAGTACACTTGGTATATTAACTTGAATCTCAGATAGTTTATATAATCTTACTGGAGTGTCCAGCTACACAAATGCATTCTGAGCATCATCCTGCCAGGTGGCTGCATGCCTTAAAATCCAATTAAGTTCCACGGGAGTTGAGGGAGCCCAATATCTCGCTGCGTCGCTCATTTAGTGGGTTTATTTTAAATGCGGGTCAGCTCTCTTATGAGCTTTTGGGGGAAGAAGGGGATAGAAGTGTTTGGGGAAAAAATGAAAAAAGCTGCATTATTGCAATATCAGAGCTGAGATTTTGGATGCACTTAAGCCAGTAAATTCAAAGTTATAGTTCCCTGGAAACCATTATTTTGACAGTGAGTGTGTATTTATATGCTTCTAACTGCTGCTATGTGCGTGAGTGCTCTCTCTCTCTTTTTATGGACAAGAAAGAGAATGGCAGTTAGCAGCATATGGAATAATTAAGATAATATATATATTTCAATTACTGAATATTCTACTAACTGCCATGCTCTCGCATATTAGAGAAACAAAGTAGCTGAGGTAAAAATCTTTTATTGGACCAACTTCTGTTGGTGAGAGAGACAAGCTTTCGAGCCACACAGAGCTCTTCTTCAGGTGTGGGAAAGGTACTCCTAGCTGAAGAAGAGCTCTGTGTGGCTCAAAAGCTTGTCTTTCTTACCAACAGAATTTTATCGAATAAAAATTATTACCTCACCTACTTTGTCTTTCTAATATCCTGGCACCGACACAGCTACAACTATACTGCATCCTCTCACATACACATACACAAAGTGTTAAAATAAGTGTGTGAGAGAAAGAGAGAGCACGCGCGCGCGCGCATGTGCATGGCAGTTAGCATCTTACATAATAATTCAACACTTTATATATTCTGTACCTCAGTGCAAAGCTACAGTTCCTGTGGGAACCAGTATTTTCAATTTCTTGACTTCTTTGTTAAAAACCTTCTCCATAACATTGTATTGCTACAGATTTTTCCATTTATTATACATTCTTTATGTGTTTGCTTTGCAGCTCAAACTAAGCTGCATTTTTCACAGCATTCAAAAGAAATGAACTAATAAGAGGATATACTTTTTTCTGTGACTCTTCTAAAGTAGCAGAAAAGGGTTTTAAGCTTCTCAGGCTTCCTTGGTGACCGCCCTTCAAACAATCTGAATAAAAAGAAAGATATAAAAGTGATTGAATTAGTTTCAATGGCACACAGAGTAATAATTAAGCTGTTTAATAACAGTGATCTGATTGGATTTTGAAAGTAATAGAGGCTTCTCTAGATGTTTAATAAGATAAAAGTGTCACACTCATTTAAGTTGAAAAGTAACATGGAAAACAAATGTGATTTCTCTGTTCAAAGAGGGCTGTAAATCAGAGGTTAGTTACATAATTTTCTCTCCTTATCAATTAGTACTACTTACACACTCTAGTTAAAATCCACTTTGCCTGCATAAAGCCCAAATACGTTAGCCTTAAGCAGATGAAGTAGAGAGACTGAGGAGAAAAAAAATCCATCCAACAACTAAGTGTCAGGTTCCAAGGCCCCTCCACAGCCATTATTCCAGTCTACAAGCTCGAAACCACAGACCTTCCACAGCATTTGTATGGGATGTGGATATACAGCCTTCCCCTGGCCTGCCCTCAGTGTTGTATTTACATGCTGGTCTATGCAGGCTGAATGCAGAGACCTTTTCAGTAGCACCTTGGGGGCATGAGGCATACTTACATGGTTGCTCAACCAGTGGACAGCCTTGGGGAACCTCTACAGAGTTTAAGTAGTGCAGATAGCCTTGCACTGGCCCTCCAGAGTGGGGTTAATTTAATCCCACTAGTATTAAGTGGCTCAAACAAAGAATTATTTTGGTTGATTAATTAAATGCAAGAATACTACCATCCTTATTTTAAAGGGGAAAAAAATCCTTAATGAGATAATGGTACACAACTAAAGCTTCAGATCTCCTTTTAATCTTCAGTCCTCCAAGCCACTAAACCTTTTAATATGTTATCAGTTTCCTTAGAAATAGGTGCCCTTAGAACTAGAAGTTCAGAGAAATCTGTTAAAAAACCTATAAATATATTTTTCTGTTTTTCCCCCCACTTATCCTCCATTACATTATTATTTATATTGCAAAAGCACCCAAAATATACCAGGAGTTGTAAAGACATACAGGAAGACAGTCCCTGCCCCTAGAAACACCTCTAATTTTTCTCAGAGAAGTATTCCCCATAGATTTCAGTAGGACTATTCAGGTGAGAAAAATTACATGTTTGTTTGCAGGATTGGGTCCTAAAATGACAAAAGGCAGATGACAAGTGAGGAAAAGGCATACAAAATACAAACAAAGTGGTCAATGTAACAAAGGGCATATGTTTCACTAGTTCTTTTTCATTCTATTTGGTTTGTAATATACAGATCATCTACAACTACTCCTCAACATGGTTAGTTCCTTCAAAATGCAATACAATATACATAAACTACCCCAATTGCTCTAGCATTGGTAAGTTTATAACAGCAGCTTGTAAGAGGACAGTTGTGGATAACAAATCATTTACATGATAATAATTAAAAAGTAAGTTATCCTCAACTGCCAAACTAGCTACTCATCTATGCATGACTCACTCATTCCCTAACTTGGGTTAATTAGAACCACATGTCCCACTGCCTCCCACTCCTCAAATGCCCCCTTGTGCTACCATGGACCACAAAATGAAAGAAAGGACTAATATATAAAAGATAACATATGGAGATATACCTATCTCATAGAACTGGAAGGGACCCTGAAAGGTCATCAAGTCCAGCCCCCTGCCTTCACTAGCAGGACCAAGTACTGATTTTGCCCCAGATCCCTAAGTGGTCCTCTCAAGGATTGAATTCACAACCCTGGGTTTAAGGAGGCCAATGCTCAAACCACTGAGCTATTCCTCCCCACAGCAGAAGCCCTGGGGGCTTAAGATCTCATTTCTGAAAACCATTCTTAAAGTATAGCAAAATTGGTTGGGAATGGGAATGCAAAGTGATTGAAATAAACTCCTTATTTGCTTCTGGCAACCAGAATCTGCCATCTCCGTGTTTCCTTACTGCTAACTAAAAACTGGCACCAAGGCCAATGTTTGTTCCACAGAAAAGCTGGTAAAGCATTTCTTGGACAACAACCTCATCCCTACAAGACTAAATACACCATTTCATAAAGAGACAGATCTGAGCTCATGTACATCTACAAATTCAGAAAATGGCAAACCCAACACAAACTCAATATTTTAAATTAGAGATGAATTAACTCACCGAAATATTTTAAGAGACCATAAATTTGGGGAATTTTGTGTTTGTTTGTTTGTTTTTGAGAACTGAAAAACCAGAAGTTTCCAATATGTCATTCTGTACCTGGAGCCACGTGGGTGGACACAGGGGCTTGTGCAGAATCCCATTGGAGTCAATCTGATTCCACACAAACACAATGGTCTACCCATACAGATCCAATAGCAGAACTGGGACCAATATTAGCGCACACTTTGTCCCTTGCACTTAAAATGCAGAATTTGAAAGCAGCACAAATTATGGAGTCTACCTTCTTTTCTCCAAGCTCAGGATTGACAAATATTGATGGGAGAAGATTACACTGATATTGTTATTACTTTGCTCGTCCATTTCAAAATTCTTTCATGAACTTAGTGCTCATGAAACGTACCAGACTGACAATCGTGGAAACTAGAATCTGTCTACAGAAGAGCTACAGCATGGGCAGCAGGAATGCAAGCTTCTATGTTATACCACTAATACTTTTGAACTCTGAATTGTAGAGATCACGTCTGGGGTGAAAAATTCATTTGCTTTTATATCTATTCCAGGCTTGGGATGTCTGATGAGATTGCAAACAAGAACACCAATAAGTCCTATTTACAGGGATTTTGTAATGTTAACAAAAGAAACCTGTCCTCTGGGAATTGCAGCTGAAACTACTAACTCATTACATACTGGCTGCCTGGACTAGCAGATATTAAAGAGGGTTGGTTTTTGTTTTGTTACTGATCTGGACTGGACTGGCACTAGGAACCAAGAAGTGAAAAGCTGCAAATCCAAATCCCAATACCCTCAGCCATCCAACTCCTCCAGACAAAACTGAATTTTATCTACTTACACTTGTAATAATCATGTTAGGAATGAAAATAATGTAACATTGTCCTTCAGAAATTTCATTGCATGCGGAAGACACCACCAGCTACCCTTTCTTCTGGATTAAGAAACAAAACAAAACCAAGAAAAGCTCTACTTTAAGTTACCTAGAGGGCTATTACTGACATATAGAAATCCACTTATGAAAATCTAAGTTATAAAAAGAAACTTCCATACTTTTAGCTATTAAGTGAATGCATTCTTTCAGTGTTAACCAAAATACTATTTTTACTGAAATCATCTAGCTTCCAATAACCTGCACTTGTATTGCTTAATTTGGTTTCCTATAAAATGACATGGCATTGTTATTGGTAACACATAATGCAATTTGTCTGGAGGGAAGAACATAGGGGGCTTTGGAAGCAATATGCCTTGAGTTAGAAGTTCACTAAAAGATGTCAGATACAGTAGAAGCCCTTGGGGCTTAAGATCTCATTTCTGAAAACCATTCTTAAAGTATAGCAAAATTGGCTGGGAATGGGAATGCAACGTGACAGAATGTTATTCATCTACTTCCACATAGCGCAAAGACAATCCTGCTTCAAAAGCAGAAAGCTTTAGGTGAATTCAGCCTTCTAGTATTGAAATGGGTTAGATTTTTCATATTTAGAAAAGACTTACATAAGAACTATGTGAAGAGGGCGTATTCAATGTGAACAGATTAATTTTACTGGGAAATTATTATTCAATAAAAAAATTAATTGGGATGGGGGAAGAGAAGGGAAGGTTAGCCTCTAGTCCTGGTTTCACTAATCTGGGGGTTGGGGGGGGGGGAGAGAAACCTGTAAACAAGGACTTCAGGAAAATAAATTTTACTTGTACCCCCCCATTTTAAAAGACGGTTACTCACCGTTGTAACTGTTGTTCTTCGAGATGTGTTGCTCATATCCATTCCATTAGGTGTGTGCGCGCCGCGTGCACGATCGTCGGAAGATTTTACCCTAGCAACACCGGCGGGTCGGCTGTGGAGCCCCCTAGAGTGGCGCCTTCATGGCGCTGAATATATACCCCAGCCGACCCGGCGCCCCCTCAGTTCCTTCTTGCCGGCTACTCCGACAGTGGGGACGGGGGGCGGGTTTGGAATGGATATGAGCAACACATCTCGAAGAACAACAGTTACAACGGTGAGTAACCGTCTTTTCTTCTTCGAGTGCTTGCTCATATCCATTCCATTAGGTGACTCCCAAGCCCAACTTAGGTGGTGGGGTCGGAGTGAGACATTGCTGTGTGCAAAACCGCTGATCCGAATGCAGCATCGTCCCTGGACTGCTGCACTAGTGCATAGTGGGCTGTAAACGTATGGACTGATGACCAAACCGCCGCTCTACAAATGTCCTGTATCGGAACATGTGCCAGGAAAGCAGTCGAGGAGGCTTGGGCCCTCGTGGAGTGAGCGGTGAGGTGCGGTGCTGAGACACCTGCCCGGTCATAGCAAGTCCGGATGCAAGACGTAATCCAGGAGGATAGGCGTTGTGAGGAGACCGGTGAGCCTTTCATTCGGTCGGCCACTGCAACGAAGAGTTGCGTCGTCTTTCTAAAGTGCTTTGTGCGGTCAATATAGAAGGCCAGGGCCCTTCGTACATCCAGGGAATGCAAACGTTGATCCTGGCGAGTGGCATGTGGTTTGGGATAAAAGACCGGGAGAAATATGTCCTGGTTGATATGAAATGGAGAAACCACCTTAGGGAGAAAGGCAGGATGTGGGCGAAGCTGTACTTTATCCTTATGGAAAACTGTATAAGGGGGCTCGGATGTAAGCGCCCTGAGTTCAGAAACTCGCCTTGCTGAGGTGATGGCTACGAGGAAGGCTGTCTTCCAGGATAGGTACAAAAGTGAGCAGGTGGCTAGTGGTTCGAATGGAGGACCTGTGAGTTTGGAGAGAACCAGATTGAGATCCCACGTCGGGACGGGATGACGCTGTTGCGGGTATGTCCGGTCTAAGCCCTTGAGGAATCTAACAACCATCGGGTTAGAGAATACCGAGGACGCGAGTTCCCCTGGGTGAAAGGCCGATATAGCGGCCAGGTGAACTCTAATTGAAGATATCGCCAACCCTTGTTGTTTTAGGGAGAGGAGATATTCCAATATGAGAGGAATGGGTGCCTGCAACGGGGACGTGGCTCGTTGTTCGCACCAACAGGAGAACCGTTTCCACTTGGCCAGGTACGTGGTCCGTGTTGAGGGTTTCCTACTGCTCAGCAGGATCTGTTGGACAGAGTGTGAGCATTGCCGCTCTGCCTGGGTGAACCATGGAGCAGCCACGCCGTGAGGTGGAGTGATTGCAGGTCGGGGTGACGCAGCCGACCGTGGTCCTGAGATATGAGATCCGGACATAATGGAAGCGGGATCGGTGTCTGAACCGAGAGTTCCAACAGTGTGGTGTACCAATGTTGTCTCGGCCACGCTGGAGCGACCAGAATTATCTGTGCCTGGTCTCTGCGCAATTTGAGCAGTACCTTGTGGACCAGAGGAAACGGAGGGAAGGCATAAAACAGGTGGTCTTTCCAGGGAAGGAGAAACGCATCCGAGAGGGAGCCCGGAGCTCGACCTTGTAGGGAGCAGAACATGTGGCACTTCCTGTTGTCTCGGGATGCAAACAGGTCTATCTGGGGAAACCCCCACTTCTGGAAGACGGAATGTATGATGTCCGGACGGATAGACCACTCGTGCGTTTGGAAGGACCTGCTGAGTCGGTCCGCTAGAGTGTTCTGGACTCCAGGGAGGAACGATGCCGTGAGATGGATCGAGTGGGCGATGCAGAAGTCCCACAGGCGAATGGCCTCTTGGCATAGAATTGACGAACGTGCTCCTCCTTGCTTGTTGATGTAAAACATGGCCGTGGTGTTGTCGATGAGAACCAACACACAGCGGCCACGTAGGAGATTGAGGAATGCCTGGCACGCCAGGCGTACCGCCATCAGTTCCCGAACATTGATGTGCAGGGCTAACTGGGATGCAGTCCACAGGCCCTGGGTATGGTGTTCGTTGAGATGGGCGCCCCAACCCAGAGATGACGCGTCTGTGACCAGGTGCAGAGAGGGTTGTGGGGCGTGAAATGGCATCCCCTCGCAGACCACATTGTGATCTAGCCACCAGGTGAGGGAGGCCAGGATCGAGTTCGGGACCGTGACCACCAAGTTCAGGCTGTCCCGATGTGGACGGTATATTGATGACACCCAGGTTTGGAGCGGGCGAAGCCGAAGTCTGGCATGCCTGGTTACGTACGTGCAGGAAGCCATGTGACCCAGCAGGGTAAGGCACGACCTCACCGTGGTAGTTGGGAAGGCCTTGAGCCCTTGAATGAGGTTCGTGATGGTGCCAAAGCGGTTGTCTGGCAGGATGGCTTGTGCACGTCTGGAGTCTAGAACTGCGCCGATGAATTCTATTCTCTGGGTAGGTTCTAGAGTGGATTTGTCCTTGTTGAGTAGGATGCCCAACTCGTTGAATGTGTGCACTATTCTGTGGACGTGAGCTTGAACTTGCTCCTTGGTGCGACCGCGCACCAGCCAGTCGTCTAGGTACGGGAACACCTGTACCCCTTGCCGACGAAGGTACGCTGCCACGACAGCCATACATTTCGTGAACACTCTTGGGGCCGAGGATAGGCCGAAGGGAAGGACAGCAAATTGGTAGTGCACCGTGTTTACCACGAATCGCAGGAAGCGTCTGTGAGGCGGGTAAATTGCAACGTGAAAGTATGCATCTTTCATGTCGAGGGCGGCGAACCAGTCTCCAGGATCGAGGGAAGGGATAATGGCCCCCAAAGAGACCATGCGGAACTTCAACTTTACTACGAATTTGTTGAGTCCGCGCAAGTCCAAGATGGGCCGTAGACCTCCTTTGGACTTGGGGATCAGGAAGTAACGGGAATAAAATCCCCTGCCCCTTAACTCTATCGGAACCTCCTCTATGGCCCCCATGGCCAGGAGCGTAGAAACTTCCTGTATAAGAAGTTGCTCGTGAGAAGGGTCCCTGAAGAGGGACGGGGAAGGGGGGGAGGAGGGGGGGATTGAAGAAAACTGGATAGCGTATCCCCTCTCCACCGTGCGGAGGACCCAACGGTCCGAAGTTATAAGGGACCAAGCACGGTGGAAGTGGGAGAGGCGATCCCGAAAGGAGGGAGCTGGATCCTGGGGGATGACTGGGGCGCCGTCCTCGACCGCACCTTCAAAAGTTCTGTCTAGGACCTGAAGGTGGTCTTGGTGGCCCTTGGTTCTGACCGGGTTGAGGGCCAGCCCATCTTCTCCTACCACCTCGCCCTCGCCTTCTGGCAGGGTCCTGTCTCTGGCGAGGTGGAGGGGGGTAAAAACGTTGAGGCTGGGGCCTAAATGGTCTGCGCTGGGGACCCGCAACATGCATCCCCAAGGAGCGCATGATTGTCCTGGAGTCTTTGAGGCTCTGCAATCGAGAGTCCGTCTTCTCCGAGAACAGCCCCTGTCCTTCAAAGGGCAAATCCTGTAGGGTCTGCTGTAATTCAGGGGGCAAACCCGAGACTTGGAGCCAGGAGGTCCTGCGCATAGCGATACCTGTGGCCAGGGTCCTTGCGGCCGAGTCCGCTATATCCAGGGAGGCCTGTAAGGAGGTCCGAGCCACCTTCTTACCCTCCTCGACCATGGCTCCAAACTCTTCCCTGGACTCTTGGGGAATCAACTCCTTAAACTTCCCCATAGAGTTCCAGGAGTTGAAATTGTAGCGGCTCAGTAGCGCCTGTTGATTCGCCGCTCTAAGTTGTAGCCCTCCGGCTGAGTAAACCTTACGGCCGAACAGATCAAGCCGCTTAGCCTCTTTTGATTTTGGCGCTGCAGCCTGCTGGCCGTGGCGCTCTCGTGCATTCACTGATTCCACCACTAGTGAACACGGTTGGGGGTGTGTGTACAAGTACCCATAGTCCTTAGATGGGACAAAGTATTTCCTTTCCACCCCTCTCGCTGTGGGTGGAATGGAGGCAGGAGTCTGCCATATCGTATTCGCGTTCGTTTGGATCGTGCGGATCAAGGGTAACGCCACCCTCGATGGGGCATCCGATCCAAGGATATTCACGATCGGGTCGTGCACCTCCACTATCTCCTCCGTCTGCAGGTCCATGTTACGGGCCATCCTGCGGAGGAGATCCTGGTGAGCCCGAAGATCTATCGGAGGGGGACCCGTGCATGAAGTGCCCGCCACTGCCTCATCCGGAGAGGAGGAGGAGGACGCCTCCGGCGGTAGTGGATCCAAGGGGGGGGCCCGGTCCCCCTGGTCTTGGGTCGGAGCGTCACCTGTACTTGGGTCCACGGTGTCGGGTGGTGTGGACACAGAAGCCCCTACGCCTCCAGGCGGAGGCCGAGAGATGGTGGATTCTGGGGCCCTTCTGGCCGAGTGACCCGAGCGAGAGGTCGATAGTAGTGAAGCCCCTTGCTCCTGGTGGTACGCCCACGGGGTCCAAAACGACCAGTGAGATGGTCCATGAGGGTGGTCCTCTGCCCTCTCCTGCCAATGGCCCAAGTCTCGTTCCTCGGCCTGTCCCTGAGGGGGGTATGCCGATCTCGACAGGTCCTCCGATGAGCGAGATGCCGATCTTGACGGCCATGGCGGTGCCGCGCAAGATGAAACGATCCCCGTGGTCTGCGGTGCCGCACGGTGCCGGTCCGGAGATGATCTATCTCTGTGCGGTGCCGGCGATCGGTGCCGGGACCGCGACCGGTGCCGATGACCTCATCGGTGCCGGGAGTCGGATCTGGACCTCGACGAGGACCTAGAGTATGCCCGGTGCCGGGATCGGCCCCTCGGCGTCGAGCGTCGAGCGTGGCGGTGCCGAGAACTACGTCTCGACGTTGACCGGTGCCGACGATCATATCGGTGCCGAGACGTAGAGCGGTGCCGCGAAGAAGATCTTGACCGCGAGTACGACCGGCGCCGAGGCGATATTCGGTGCCGGGACTGCGAGCGGCGTGGGGACCTGCTTCGGGACCTGGATCGGCGCCGAGGTTCCAGCCCTTGTGATGGAGGGCGCATCAAGGCAGGTTTCCCTCTTGACTGTACCGGGCGAGTCAGCGGTGCAGTCGGTGCCGGTGGTTGAGGCGGTGCCGGCTCCGTGAGAGCTATCAAGTCTCTCGCCGCCTCGAAGGTCTCCGGAGTCGACGGGAGACACTGTATCACCGCCGGCCTCGGTGGAGACGCTATTTGTACCGGACTCGACGGCCTCGGCGCCGGAGTCGACGGTGCTGGAGGCGCCTGTTTCCGTTGCTCCACCGGCGGACGCGGCTCTACCCCCGGCACTGGGGGAGCCGGCGCCTTCGGCACGGACGTCCCCGTCTTATGGGCTTTTTTATGCCCTGGGGATAATGACCGGCGCCGCGGCACTTGCTGTGTTTGCGGTGCCGACGAGGTCCGGTGCCGGGGAGGCTTGTCTGACGCCACTCGCGTGGTCGTCATAGCCGGTGCCGCCGGGGCACTGCGCACCGAAGTGCTAGGCGTCGGAGTCTGGCCCGTGGAAGGAGTGTCCGGGCTAAGTGCCGCCTCCATTAGGAGTTGCCTGAGCCGAAAGTCCCGCTCCTTTTTGGTTCTTGGTTTGAAGGCCTTACAGATCTTGCATTTGTCTGTTTGGTGGGACTCTCCCAGGCACTTCAAACAGGAGTCGTGCGGGTCGCTCGTTGGCATAGGCTTAGCGCAGGAGGCGCACTGCTTGAAGCCGGGAGCGTTGGGCATGAGCCCGGGCCCGCGGCCGGGGAAGAAAGGGGGAGACGACCCCCTTAACCCCTTAAACTATAATAACAACTATAACAAGTTTAAACTATTGAACTATAAACACTATAACTACAACTATAACTATAACTCTGAATGACTAAGTACGCTAGGGAGAGTGGAGATCAGCTATGCCGCGCTCCACAGTTCCAACGACCGTCAGGGGCGGTAAGAAGGAACTGAGGGGGCGCCGGGTCGGCTGGGGTATATATTCAGCGCCATGAAGGCGCCACTCTAGGGGGCTCCACAGCCGACCCGCCGGTGTTGCTAGGGTAAAATCTTCCGACGATCGTGCACGCGGCGCGCACACACCTAATGGAATGGATATGAGCAAGCACTCGAAGAAGAAAATGGTGTTACTGCAGGCACTAATAAAGTACAGAGCTTGCAGAGCTAAGGAGGCAAGTTGAAGGAGCAAATCAAAGCAGCAAAATAAAAATAAATGAGGTATGTGTTAAAGGTTTTTCCTCTAAAACCTTGTGATTTTATTTTAATGTTTGTGCCCTTTATCTGAGACAGGGCAAGACTAATAATGCGCACACTAGTCTTTTTCTTCTTCTTCAATTTAAATTGAAATAATGTTTCGGTTGCAAATAAATTTGTTAATCTCAACCAAATGTTCAATGGATGGCTGTCCACCTCACAAAGCCAACCATGATTCAGCATAACAGACAGCTCCTGTATAGGAAAAGCCAAGCACTGGAACAGCAGTCCTCAGTGTTGGCCTAACTTTCCCACTGAAGTAAATGGGATTTTTATCATTGATTTCAATGGAGTGGAGTTCAGGCCAACGCAGAGCATCTTTTCAGAAGTATTTGGGTGGATTTCCTAAACATGAGAGACTTGCTAATCATCAAATGGACCCTTTTGGCCTTAGAATCTATGAACTGATTTCCTATTTCCTTCTCCCAGTTCCAGTATTTTTTCCATTCTTAAAGCAATGGAGAGTTATATTTACAATCAAGAAGTTTGTGTATATAAAATATTTTTTTCTTTGAGTTTCCAATCTAATTGTTTATATTTAAGATAAAGCCTTCATTGTTAGAGCTTTTTTCCATGGCGATAAGTGGAAAAAAGGATTTCATGGGCAAAGGCTAGTTGGATGAGAATATAAATCAGTGCATCTCCCTAAGCCAGTGGTCCCATACTTACTTGTGAATAAAGATGTAACCCTGACACTAGCCCCAAATCCCTGCCCACTCCAATCAGAATAATTCTGAATTCATCACAATTAATGTTGGTTCAAATCAAAGAGTTTCACAAAATTAAGTCTTGGAGTGGCAATTTAAGTGGGGGGAAAAAACCCACAATGAGTGAAAATACTGGATGAATATGCTATGATTCATTTCATAATCTTGCAGGCTTATTATTAGTGAGTTTGTCAGTACAGATCTAAAATATGGTATAGCAGCCATACTTTTTAAAATCACTTAGCAATACAAAACATAGAATGAGAGAAACATTTTGGTTCTTTGCAATGTTGAGACAGTTAGGACACGAAACTTCTATTCATCTGAGGCTCAAACATCTCTAGAAACTCAGGGCCTGATTCAAAGGCAATGGAAGTGAGTGAAAAGGTTCCTATTTTTTTATAGTGGTCCTCGGATAAGCCCCTAAACCAGGGGTCGGAAACCTTTCAGAAGTGGTGTGCGGAGTCTTCATTTATTCACTCTAATTTAAGGTTTCGCATGCCAGTAATACATTAACATTTTTAGACGGTCTCTTTCTATAAGTCTATAATATATAACTAAACTATTGTTGTATGTAAAGTAAATAAGGTTTTTAAAATATTTAAGAAGCTTTATTTAAAATTAAAATGCAGAGCCCCCCAGACCGATGGCCAGGACCCAGGCAGTGTGAGTGCCACTGAAAATCAGCTCGCGTGCCGCCTTTGGCACGCATGCCATAGGTTGTCAACCTCTGCCCTAAACCCTTACGTTTATCAGTTTATGAAAATGCACCCAAATGTAATCTCAGTATGCAGTTTAGTTCATTTATTTTTCAGTGTCCAAAGATTAAATGATCAATTTAGAAGACTTCCAAACTGCATTAAAGTTGACCTGCATGCAGAAGGAAGGAACAGGGGAGGGAAGGAGATATATGCCTTATTATTTTTTTTTTTTTTTGCAACATTGTGATGAATGAAGATCTGAAAGATTGTTGGGGTTTTAAAGTGTTTCACATTTAAAAAGAAATTACATTGAAATTCAGGGTTCCTTGAATGACTACAGAACTAGCTGGATTATAATATCAAAAGCAAGCATGAAATCTTCATGAAAAAAATCCCAAACCAATGTACAAACAACCTTTTAGGCCTTCCCTATAAATTATAAAGCAGCAGGTCATTTTTATGGCTGTAAGCTTATTACCATAGTAATAGAGAGTGAGCGTTTCAACAGCACACACCATTGCCCTAACCAAGCTTCCACTGAAGTTGGGAGAGTTTTACAATGAACTTCAATTGGAATAGAATTATAGGACAATGATGAATGCTTCTGAAAATCCTGCCCAAAAATTTATTGGAGAGCTAAATCTCAAATTACATCTATATTAATATGTACACCCAAATCTTAACATACACTAAACAGTCTCAGTTTATTAATTAGTTTCCAAAAACAATTTAAATCCACCTACTTTTTCTTCCCACACCAGACTAGTCTGCAAGGTGCTCAAAAGGGCTGTAAGGTCAGCCACCTTCCACACATGACAAGCCAAAGGCCCTATTTTCAGAGGTGCAGAGATCCACATTTTCCCATTGACTTCAATCTGAGTTTTAGGTGCTTAGAACCTCTGAAAAAAAATAATCAGACCCTAGAGTTCATTCTCTGTCTGAGAACGCGAACCTATTCCAGAGCCAAGTTTTCAATTGCAAGAGCAGAGCTTTTTTTCCTTGAAGGCAGGGGATAGGAGATGGACTAAAAACACACAAATATTTTCTCTAAATAAATACAACATTCCCTACTCAGTCCAAACAACACATGAACAAATCATGTCTCAATTGTATGATGCATATCAGGGCTGGCTCTACTGTTTTTGCCGCCCCAAGCAGCGCACCGAATTGCCGCCGCAGACGGCGGGGGAAGTCCGTGTGCCGTTAGGGCGGCACGCGCATTTCCGTAGCAGTGGCAATTCGGCGGCAGCTTCTGGAAGACAGAAGCTGCCGCCGAATTGCCGCTGAACATAGAAGCTGCTGCTGAAGTGCCGCCGCCACGGAAACGCGCGTGCCACCGTAACGCACACGGACGGCCCCCGCTGTCTGCAACGGCAATTCGGCACGCTGCTTGGGGCGGCAAAAACACACGGCCTGCCGCCCCTTGCAGATTGCCGCCCCAAGCACCTGCTTGGAATGCTGGTGCCTGGAGCCGGCCCTGATGCATATACACGTAAGTATCTTTCAAATCTCCAACATGGAGACAAAGCATTAATAGAAATTGCTAGAACACTGAGAAACCATGGAGACATTTGTACAACCACCTTGAGCATTAACTGTCTCTACACAGAACCAGAAATATCAAATATTAATTTAATGGTGAGGACTCATTAATATCTGTACTTGCTAACATGAAGCTTTAAGTGAATTGGTCAATATACAACATTATGGAAACATTTATTTCAAATACAAAGTTTCGTAGTTTTAAAAAGAATAGGTTTAGTTACGGCATGATGCATATTAACTGGATTTTTTCTTGAGCTCTTTATGGCAAGACCACAAAAAAGCAATTCCCTGAGTGGAATGTAGATTATCAATTTACCAATATAAGAATCCAAGGCAAGAAACCATTAATACAAATTTTAAGAATTCATCCAACTAAACTGCACTGTAAATCAAACTCAAAGCACTGCAAGCCCCATTTTAAATTGAAGTAATTGATAAATTACTTGCAACTGCATATTTTCATCCAGTAAGCCACTTTTGCTTTGTGCAAGAATTCTGTCACACTGCCACACAGCTACTTCAATTTAGTGAGGAGACAGATGCAAAAAGTCTGCTGAGCTGACCACTGAGGCAACCTACAATTTATCTTTGACCTTCTAGCTTCTAAGCAAATGCAGCAGGATTGCTAATCAAATTGAAGCCCTTTATATTTAGGTATTCTGAGGAACCAAAGAACAGGCAGGAGTGAAGGTCAATAATAAAAGTAAGCAGACTTGTGGGAGCAATATAACAAGATATTCAGTTAACATTAGCTGCCAAACAAAATGTTCTTTCTGATTTAATCTTCAACTGTTTTCAGTGTTTATGTTCTGAATATAAATCCTACACTTGATAAGAAAAAACAAAAAATTACAGTGGTTATGTTCCAACTAGGGCTGTCAAGCAATTAAAAAAATTAATCGCGATTAATCGCACAAATAAAATTAATCATGATTAATGACAGTTAAACAATAATAGAATACCATTTATTTAAATATTTTTGGATGTTTTCTACATTTTTCAAATATGCTGATTTCAATTACAACACAGAACACAAAGTATACAGTGCTCACTTTACATTTATTTTTGATTATAAGTATTTGCACTGTAAAAAAAACAAAACACAGCAGAAGGCTGATTTACTGTTTTGGTGGTTCAGTTCTGTAGTTTCCACATCGGAGTGTTGCTCTTTTAAAACTTCTGAAAGCATGCTCCACACCTTGTCCCTCTCTGCTTTTGGAAAGCACTTCAGATTCTTAAACCTTGGGTCAAGTGCTGTAGCTATCTTTAGAAATCTCACATTGGTAGCTTCTTTGCGTTTTGTCAAATCTGCAGTGAAAGTGTCCTTAAAATGGACAACATGTGCTGGGTCATCATCCAAGATTACTATAACATGAAATATAGGGCAGAATGCGCATAAAACAGAGCAGGGGACATACAATTCTCCCCCAAGGAGCTCAGTCACAAATTTAATTAACACTTTTTTTTTTTTTTTTTTAAACTATCATCATCAACATGGAAGCATGTCCACTGGAATGGTGGCCGAAGCATGAAAGGGCATATGAATGTTTAGCATATCTGGCATGTAAATACCTTGCAATGCCGGCTAAAAAAGTGCCATGCAAATGCCTGTTCTCACATTCTGGTGACATTGTAAATAAGAGGGCAGCATTATCATCTGTAAATGTAAATTTGTTTGTCTAAGTGATTGACTGAACAAGAAGTAGGACTGAGTGGACTTACATAGACTCTGAAGTTTTACATTATTTTGTTTCTGAGTACAGTTATGTAACAAAAAAATTACATTTGTAAGTTGCACTTTCACAACAAAGACAGTACTTGTCTGAGGTGAATTGAAAAATACTATTTCTTTTATCATTTTTACAGTGCAAATATTTATAATCAAAAACAAAATACACTTTGATTTCAATTACAACATATAACATAATATATATGAAAATGTAGAAATGTAGAAAAACATCCAAAATATTTAATAAATTTCAATTGGTATTCTATTTTTTAACAGTGAGATTAAAATTGCGATTAATCATGATTAATTTTTTGTTAATTGCATGAGTTAACTGCGATTAATTGACAGCCCTAGTTGCAATATATTAGTGTGCCACAAAAATATATAATATGACAGAGTACGTGGCGGGATAGCGATAGTGGTGAGGAGTATGTAAAATAAACAATTTCAATATTATATGGTTAGAAACAAAGAATATTTTAAAAACTGTCTTTAATTTTACACTTTGCTTAAAATTTTGATTTGACTGGAAAAAATGAAATCTCGTGATGTCATTTTTAGTGTTTATTGTGTAATTACTTCTACATAGAATTTACAACTTTACAATTTGTTTACAAGTAAACTTCTCCCACACCATAACTGTTAGGTCTGCAAACTGCAGCCCCAGTTCAGGAAAGTACTTAAAAATGTGCTCAATGCAAGCAGTGGACAAAGCAGGCGGCTGCCAAACAACGTTATAAGGGAGCACTGCGCAACTTTACAAGAGCATGTTCCCTAATTGATCAGCAACGTAACAATGAAACAGTGTTAACCGTGACGACTTTAAGTGAGGAGTTACTGTATCTTGGTTCAGTTTCCTGACATATTTTATAGACCTTTCATGGCAAAAATATTTGAAATATAGTGTGTCATCATGTCAATACAGGTATATTAAATGTAACATTACATTATTTGCTACAAAAAACTGACAGGGCATGGATTTTGTCTAATGGAAAGAAGTTGAACCTTTGAAGTAAATGGTTCTGAAAATGTTGTCTGTTTCATCAAATCAGAACAAAATCATTTAATTTTGAAACTTGGAATTCAGGCAAAAACGGGGTCCAAATTCATAGATTTTTTTTTTTTAAGGCCAGAAGGGACCCTTTTGATCATCTATTCCAATCTTACTTCCTACATAACAAAGGCCATAGAATTTCATCCAGTAATCTCTGCATCAAGATCATATCTTGTGGCTAATCTACTGTATATTTTTTAGAAAGATATCCAATATTCATTGGAGTAATGCAGATTCCACCACATCCAGAGGTGAAAGTAAGCCGGTCCAGTCTGTTGTACTGGCAAGAGCTGGTGCGCTGTACCAGACCGGCTTCCCCAGGCCGGCAATTTAAAGGGCCTGGGGCTCCCAGCAGCGGCCAGAGCCCAGGCCCTTTAAATTACCACCAGAGCCCCACTGCCGGAGCCTCAGGCCCTTAAAATGCCACCAGGGCCCCACTGCCGGAGCCTCAGGCCCTTTAAATTGCCACCAGAGCCCCACTGCTGGAGCCCCTGGGTAGCGGAGGCGGCCGGGAGCCCCAGGACTTGGGCGGTGATTTAAAGTGCCTGGGGCTCCATTGAGGTAGCGGCGGCCAGGAGCCCCGGACCCTTTAAATCACCACCCAAGCCCCGCTGCCAGAGCCCTGAGGTAGCAGTGGTGGGGCTCCGGTGGTGATTTAAAGGGCCAGGGGCTCCCAGCTGCCGCTACCGCAGTGGAGACCCAGGCCCTTTAAATCTTCACCAGAGCCCTGAGCCCCAGGGTAGCAGCAGCAGCCAGAAGCCCCTGGGGTTCTGTTGGCGATTTAAAGGGCCCAGGGGCTCCGGTAGCGGGGTTCGGGCGGCGATTTAAAGGGCCCGGGGCTCTGGCTGCTGCTGGGAGCCCTGGGCTCTTTAAATCGCTGCCCGAGCCCCAGGGCTCCCAGCCACTTCTGCAGCTGGTAGCTCTGGGCATGATTTAAAGGCTCCACGTCTTGCAGTCGAGGCCACACCCCTTCCAGTTTAGGCCCCGCCCCCTGCTCAGGTCTCAGGTGTACTGGTAAGTCCTTTAAGTTACTTTCACCCCTGACCACATCCCTTGGTAAATTGTTCCAGTGGTTAATTACCCTCATAGTTAGAAATTTGCATTTTATGGCAAGAATGGCACAAACATAAAATCTCAATATAAAATTTCCCATTCACAGATGCATGGTATTGATTGTAATTCCATGAGATTTACATGTATCCAAACACACCAGTTATGGTTCCAAACAACCTCAATCTGTAAAGTTATCAGACAGTGCAATTTAAATTCTGCAGTCAACCTTATTCATCAAGAAAAAAAATTGATCTCTGCTGATGCAGTTGAATATGAAATCAGATTACTCATGCTGTTTCCTGGATTTTAACATGCTCTCACAGTGGATGATGACATTTTCTCCTGTCCAGAGGGTCAGCACATGGGGTATGTACCACCAAAGTCCTACTTAAGCCCTTAAAATGAGATTTAAAATATAGGACTTAAATGGCGCTGGCCATCTGCATAAAGATCAATTTCATCCTTTGAGAATAATATGTTATTGGGACAAAGAAAGCAGCCATGCACATAAGGAATATTCACTTTTCCATTTCAAAAATATCAAAGGATACAACACATCTTTAAGCAAAAGTTCATTTGAATGCGTAGGCTGACCAATTACTTGAAGCCCAAATAATAAACTATTAGTTTTCATAGTCCATCTTATTGGGTGGATCTGCTTAGGAGGTAAACTATTATGCTTGTATGTACTTTGTGAAGACTGATTTAAGTCTACATAGAGATACAAGGTGGGTTATGTAATATCTTTTATTGGACCAACTTCTGTTGGTGAGAGAGAGAAACTTTCGAGCCATATAGAGCTCTTCTGTGTGTTTCAAAAGCTTCTCTCTTTCACCAACAGTTGGTCCAATAGAAGATACTACCTCATCCACCTTGTCTCTCTAATACCCTAGGACCAACATGGCTACAATGACACTTAAGTCTACATAGGTATTAAGAGCCTTATCCTTTACTATGCTAAGCACACTCAGATCCTACTGATGTCACTGGGAGATGTGGACACTCCACTCCACTTCACAAGGCCCTAAGAGAAAAACCAGGGGTCAAATGGGAAAACACTAACAATTTATAGACTAGGCTAACTAGTGAGCATAGAAGCACTTGCTTTCAACTATCATTGCCTATTTCTTTGAACTATGCAACTTGATTTCCGGTTCTTCCTCCCGCCCCGTCCCTCTGCCCCCAACAGAATTGCTTAAGGAAAACAGAAGTGTTTTCTCTTTTCAAAACCATCTTTTCTTTCACTCATTAAAGATTTGTTAGACTTCAATTTGCATTGCTATAAACATTTGCCTGAAACCTTTCAATAAGTATTCTGTCACATCAATAACATTATCTGACCTTTTCATTCAATTGTACTCCAAGCAACTTTAATCACATGCATCTCCAAGACCAGGGGTTCTCAACCTTTTTCTTCCTGAGCCCCCCCCCCGCAACATGCTATAAAAACTCCACGGCCCACCTGTGTCACAATCGCAGGTTTTCTGCGCATAAAAGTCAGGGACAGCATTATGGGGTAGCAAGCAGGGCATCGCCTGGGGCCTGATGCCACAGGAGCCACCGCAAAGCTACATTGCTCAGGCTTCGGCTTCAGCCTCGGGTGGCGGGGCAGAGTCTGGTCTTCAAACCCATGCGGCAGGGCTTCAGCTTTCTGCCCTGGGCCCTGCTGGGCGGCCCCCCCGAAACCTGCTCGCAGCCCCCTAGGGGGCCTCGGACCCCGGTTGAGAACCACAGTCCAAGACCACATACGGTTGTAAGCTTTTTGTATCAAATGTTTGGGAAAGTCAGGAGAATCTCTCTACAGAGTATTTGCAGATTGCAATATTTCTTTATATCAGTGCAGCAACTACCTTTGAAATGTTTCAGGCTAATAATAAAAGCAGTTAATTAGTATAGTGTTATCATTCTAGGCACCCTTAGGCAATAGGAGTTTATTTTTTTAAACAAATATTTTCTATTTACATTTTAACATATTTTGTGTTCCATCACAGATATTGATCAAGTTCTGTAAGATGAAATTGTGCTGGAATCAGTTATTGGTCAAAGCCATCATGAAGAACAAACAGCTACAATAAGTGTTTGCTACTGTTATTTATATTCCCATCATCAAGTGAAATGGTCTCCACAACATTCTACTAGGGCTTTTGTGGACAACAGCATGTTGGACAGCTCTGAAGTTAAGTGTCAACCACAGAGCGAGATGTTTAGAAATGTAAAGAAATTTAGAATTGGAAATTCTAATCTCCAATAAAAAAGATAAAACACAGCCATACTTGCTAGCATATGTGTAAGTTCTAGAGCCACAGTAAACACTTAAAAAATGGGAACTACAAAATAATGTAGCTGAATAAAATATTTTAAAAAAGCATCCAAGTGATTTGTAAACCTAAGTCTCACTGAAAAATCAGGCTCCTAAATTTCTTAGAATAAAATTTTCAGTAGTATTAATGTACAAGCTGATACAGATTTTAGTAAATCACCAATACAAGGTTTTTATGGAAAAACAGGTCTCAAATGGATTAATGATAAGAAAGTTCTTTTACAGTGTCAAAATTTTACCCAACTAATTGATCTCTAATAATCCAGGTGATAATTCTGAGAAAACCAAGCAGACTGCAAATTATCACTCTTGTGGTAATGCAAGAGGAAATGCAATTATCTAACGATATTATGTTTTCTAGTGAGGAAAAACCTCAGAGCAGACTTATACAAGTCAAACACACAAGGCACTGTGAAATAAATAGATTTGGTGCTGCTGTATTTTTTTCCAGTTAATTAAGTAAATCCCACCTTTCTACATTAAAACCTGTCTTCTATTCCTCTCTTTACATAGAAAGTAGCTTAGAGGTTTGGGATTCCCCTTGGCCTCCAAGAGAAGAAACATACTATACTTCAACAATTTAACCTCACAGGCAATTTCTTCTCTTATTTACAGCAGACTATTAACTGTCACAGGTGGAAAATGCTGTCAACAAAACAGACAAAACCAGAGCACTGAACAACCTGATGCATAATTAGAAATTTATCTTTAAAACAAAGATTTTTTTTCCACTAAGCTTTGAACATATATACATGGAGCAATGTAATTTTTGTTGGTCAATCCAATTGCAAACACTGCCCTCCCTTACTACACCCCCAAAGAAGAGGCATTTCTTATTTCTGGGGTTTTCCCATGTTGGGTAAGTAAACTGGATCAAAGAAAATAATAGCAACTTAATTTTTTAAAATTACTGGGAATCTTTTTTTTGTCTTAAGACCCTCAAATTTACACTAAGGAGCAAATCTTGCTCTTCCTGAAGTCAGAGGGAACTGTGGGAGCTCAGTAACTGAAAGTCAGGCTCTAAATCATAACTTAGGCACCCAAAAATTGAGGCTTTCAAAATTAGTAGATACTTGAAAATTCTGGACTAAAGGGATGTCTACACAGAAAAGAAAGACCTGCGGCTCGCCCAGGCCAGCCGACTTGGGCTGACGGGGCTTAGGTTGCAGAGGTACTTCAGTGCTTTGTAGACTTCCGGGCTTGGGCTGGAGTCCGAGCTCTGGGACCCCCCCACAACGCAAGACCCTAGAGCCCAGGCTCCAACCCATGCCTGGAAGTCTACAAAGCAATGAAACAGCCCCACAGCCCTAGTCTCACAAGCCCGAGTCAGCTAGTATGGGCCAGCCGCAGGTGTCTAGCTGCTGTGAAGACATACTCTAAGTGACTTAACTCACTGTATCACCCTGGGTTATAGGAAAACCAGGAATAGAACCCAGAACTCAGTTTTTAAGCTTTAAGCATTAAACCAAATTCCCATTATCCAAATATTAGTTCGCTCTACTGATCATTATAAATAATATAATAAAGAACTGCTCAATATAGTTTTAGACTTTATTATAAAGAATACACGACTTTTCATTTTAAAATTCAGACCACATTTTATAACCCAAATTCACATGTATATTTGTAAGTTCTACAGAAAATTACACATTTAAAAATAAACATTTCCATCCATAGTGAAGGTTAATAGAATACACAGCCACCATCCTAAGGGGGCAAAAAAATACTTAAAAGCAATATTCAGTTCTTTGCAATGAAATGTTGATGGTTAGGATGTAACTGGAGCCACTTTTTATAGAAACAATATATATTCCTATTCCCTAACCAGATCACCTCAAATACACTGGATAATTTACTCCACAGAGAATACTCAATGCTATGAAATTGATGTTGTTTATGGTAAGAGACAATTGCATTATTGCTAAATCAGATTTCAGTTCCCCTGTATAAGTGTCTGTACAGTTTGTCCATTTCCTTTCCTATATTAAAAAAATCCATAAAAGATGCATATATCTTAACTAGTGTAAATTTTTTCCTATTTCCATTCACTAAAATAATTAGCTTAAAGATCCTGCCTGACATGGCTGGAGTTAAATTTAGGATACATATTGGCGGTATCAGTATTTTATATTGTCACTATTGAAAAAGTGCACCATAATTTAGATGCATTTTTTTATATAACTTCATTTTACCCTCTCACTTGTGTGTCAAAAAATCTCTAGGTGTATGCTGTGTATGTACTGCTTTAAAATATGAAACTGAAGCCTATGATCTGAGCTAAGCCTATTTATGACTGGGGGCCATGCGCTTTTAATTTGCTTAGTCTCTTGTTACAGGAAAACGGGGAAGGAACTACTGTAGCAGCATACCATAGCTAAGAGTCAACAGCTGCTAGCAGATCAGAACCACATAAGTAAAGCGTATGAGCTCTTGACAAGCCACTCAACCCCTCTCACAGTTATCCGGAAAACTAATTTGAGAAGAAAGCTTATTTTACCTTCATAACCTGCTTCAAACTCCATTATATTTGGGCAGCTTTTAAATAAAATTAAGGGGCTTCCCAAAGTGTAGGAATTTAAGAGGCAAGTCTGATAACTCTCAATAGGAACAACAGGCAAACTCAACAGTAGTACCACAATCACTACAAACCCTCGTGACAGAGACCATTCTCATCTACAATCCGCACACAAAAGTAGTGAAACTGAAGAACAAAAGGTTCAGCCATGCATGTTTTATTTCTTTATTTTACAAGAGAGTGAACGAGGAGGAATATTTTGTTCCCCAAAAGGTGCTAGATCGGGGTGAGCAAACTACAGCCCGTGGGCCAGAACTAGCCCCTCATGGCTTTGGATCCGGCCCACAGGATTGCCACCCCCGTGGCGCTGCTCCCGGAAGTGGCCAGCACCGTGTCCCTGTGGCCCCTGGGGGTTGGGGGGGGGGGGAAGAGGAGAACAAAGGGCTCCACACGCTGCCCTCTGCCCCAGGGGCCACAGGGACATAGTGCCAGCCGCTTCCAGGAGCGGCAGCGCGGAGCAGCGGCAGGCAGGGAGCCTGCCTTAGCAATGTGGCGCCGCTGCCACCCCGGAGCCGCTCCAGGTAAGTGGCGCCAGGCTGGAGCCCACACCCTGAACCCCTCCTGCACCCCTCACCCCAACCCCCTGCACTGAGCCCCCTGCTGCACCCCTCCTGCACCCCAACCCCCTACACTGATCCCCCTCCTGCACCCCAACCTCCTGTCCTGAGCCCCCTCCTGCACTCTGCACCTGCTCCTGCACCCCAACCCCCTACCCTGATCCCCCTTCCTGCACCCCAAAACCCTGCCCTGAGCCCCCAACCTCCCCTCAGGCCCCTCCTGCACTCCACACCTCTCCTTGTACCCCAACCTCTTGCCCTGAGTTCCTTCTGGCACACCGCACCCCCTAAATACACACACACACACACACACACACCACACTCCCTCCCTCCTGCACTCCAACCTCTTGCCTCAGTCCTGCGTGCAATTTCCCCACCCAGATGTGGCCCTCAGGCCAAAAAGTTTGCCCACCCCTGTGCTAGATAGATAAACCCTGGACACAACTCAGATTCTCTATCTAGTCACAGAACAGATACACCACGAGCAGAAGCAGCATAAGTTTCTTCAGCTACCCTAACAATGTGCCTCAACTATGTTCTAGAAGGATCACCTTTAGGATTGAAAAATGCAGTTCATTCTCTAAGCACAGTCGGTGCTTGACCTCTCTGCAGTGTCTATCCACAAGGGTGTCACACAATAAACTTAATAACTATTTATTTTGTGATGGCATTTCAACCATAACACCTAAATTCCCCAATTGTCTCTCTTTAATTCAGACAAGTTAAAATGCATCTTTTCCATGTCAACTTCATCTCTCTCTCCCTTCTAAAATATTGCTTACAATATTTTTATTCACATTTTAAATGTTTTGAAAAGAAGCAGCATAGACATTGTCCTAATTACAATTCTAAGGCAACATTTTAGCATTGTAATCCTAAAAGAGTCTTACAGACAATTCCATTTTATCAGATATACTTCTAATTTATATATTATACTATTAACAACTTTAAAAGCCCACAAAGGCACATCCTTGCCAGGTTTAAAAGGGATGTATTTAATCACATTGGCAAGTGTTTTACTACTTTATTATATTATTACTTAATGGCCTCTCAGTTTGTAGGAGGAAGTACAATCTATATTTACATGAAAATGTTACAATGTATTATAAAATTAAGCACCACAAAGTCAAAGTTGTACTGACACATATATATTTATTTTAGGTGACAATAGCAAGAGTTGGGTTGGAAAGGACAAAGTGTAAAATGGCTTATGTTACGCTGACGTATAAGCAGTCTCCCTTCCAGATGACCATAAAGTTGTCAGCATGCACAAAAGCACTCAGGAAACTTGCCTTCATCACCACATAACAAGCAGTGGCACATTTGAGATGGTTTACAGGAAATAAAATAAATGGTACGTTCTCAATCTCTTGTACCAAGTATGGCTTGTTTGATAAAACAGATTGATAGCCTTGTCAAATCACAGTAGGCAAACAGTGACAATTTTTATTTAATATGTACATACCAAGTGTACCATTTCATTTTATTACCTGAAATGGCCAAGCTCTAGAGTGGAAAAGGGGGACATTTTCTGACAGCAGTTTAAAGTGTTTTAAATTAGACTTAAGACATTTCTCAGTTTAATCATCTATGAAGTACCAATTTTTAAATGTGTTTAAAATGAATAGAGGTGAAAGGGGCATGGTTCATTCTGCTATTTGACATAAAAGCGAAATCCACACAACTATGAGGGTACAGATCATTTTTACTTTGAAACAAAAGTCCATCATTGTTAACTACGAGGGATGGATACTGTGAGGTGCAGAGCACCATCAACTCCCATAGACTCCGGTGAGATACAAGATTGAATAGTAAATCATAGCATCAGGTCCTAAAATTAACAGGGTTGAAAAATACCTATATTTGGTCCATGATTCTATAGTCCTTTCCAAAACAATCACTGAGCATGTGCATACCTAGTCATTTCTTTGTAGAATAAAACAAATTAATAATAAAAGATTAGGAACATGACTGTTGTATGAAGTTAAAGACATTTGATTAAGAAATTTCTTATGCACGTGTATTTTTTACCTTAAGCTGCAAATTTTATTATTTAAAGATTTGGTGGGAAGAAAAATGTGTATTATGCAAATGTTGGGAAGACAAAGTCAGTTTAATTATGGAATAATGCATTTAGTAAAGAAAAAAAAAATCACAAAAATTTGCTAATATGCACACAATTATTCTGCTTCATTAAAGGAGTATAGTACATGAATTTCTACAAGCAATGGAAGTAATTCATTCAGTTATACAGAAAATAAAATGTAGTAGTTTCCACACAGTTTAAGTCTCGATGCCATAGCATACTGCTGTGGGAAAGCAGGGTTGCTGAAGCAGAACAACATCTAATATAGCGTTCTCTAACCACATTAGGAAAAAAGCCCCTAATATTCCTCAAAAGTGGAGTGCATGATTTTGGACACTGCCCAGTACATTCTGTACATATGCTGCCAGCTCGTGAATGCTTGTTTGTATTTTCGAGTCTTAGAGAATGTAATGGGACAAATTCTGTCCTAATTACAAGCATGCAATACCACTAATGGCTAAGGACATTTATTTTATTGCCCTTTCCTTCCTACCTTCAAAAACCAGGAAATGTGGAAAGAAGATGACATTGGCATTGAGGGTAGGAAGAAAACGGTGCAGACTCTGCCCTTTTCTTCCCCACCACTCCCCCTTTTCAAAATACAAATGGGGCCACATTACAGTTAAAGGTGAGGTAGGAAACAGTGTTACTCCTCTCAGTCAGTTTCTCCCACTGCTCATTGTTGAATGCCTTCATCCTTCAATCTGCTTTTTGCACCCTCTCCTCTGCAGCTCTTACCTTATTAATCTTTCCCTGTCTCTGCAATATTTATTCACTCTCTCCTTATGCACTGTCAGCTGCTTGTCTTCCCTCCACACCAGGTGCCCTTCCCCAGTCTATTCTTTACTGGTGCAAGGGAGATAGGAAGAAGAGTTCATGTGGCCTAGGATAGGACTACAACTGCAAGCAAATGGCTGCAGTACAGCTGATCTTTCTGTAGACACGTCACTCACAGCACTGCTTAGAGTAAGAGTGAGACAGCGACTCCATGTGGATTGGACTCTAATGCAATGGAGGAGTAGCCCAAGGACTTATGAAGGATTGCATACCCATGGTTCCACTATGTAACAGAACTAGTGGGGATAGTGGTGGGATACCTGTTCAGCCAGTCTGATGTTAATTGCACCAGCTTCAGTGGTCAAAATTTGCAAGTGTTTACAAAAACCATGACAAAACATGTTTTTTGTAAAAAATCAACAGGGACTCTGATAAGCCCTGAGAACAAAGACAGTTCCACTTTTCAGGGACACTGTATGTTCTCTTCCTTTCCCAAGCATAGCATCAGTAGCCTTGCATGCATGCAAGTAAGGACAACATTCTGTCCTATGTAAATAAAGGGATTAGTTTGTTTTAGGGTATGACCTGAGCAGGAGGTTCGAGATACTTTGATTTAAAAAGTGGTGATGAAACCATGTAGGAATTTATATTGGTTGATGGGCAGAGAGTTTAAAGAGAAAAACGAGGGGCAGGCAGGCATTAGAGGCAGACAACATGGCATAGACCAATATAATATTTAACAAAAGGTGTGAATTAAAATCAATTTAATTATTTCAGTGCAAGTTTGAGCCCATGAAGGGGAGAATAAAGGCTTGTCTACACTCAGAATTCCACTGGTTTTAGCTAAAGGTGCAATTTTAACTGACGTAGCTAAACCAGCGCACAAAAGGCTGTGTGGACACACTCAGTTTAAGTCAGATTTATTTCAGTTTCACTTAAGTTTACTAGGAACAGGTTGAAGCTAAAAAGTAGTAAGGCACTCTTTAATAACGATAATTATACCTAGCTCTTATATACAGGGCTGCTCAGAGGGGGGAGGTCAAGTGGGGCAATTTGCCCCAGGCCCTGGGCCCCACAGGGGCCCCCAGGAGTATGTCAGAGGCTCCCCTCCGCCCCCGCCTTCTCACATCCCCGGGTGTCTCAGCTGGTAAGGGGGCAGGGCTGTGAGCTGCAGCTGAGCGGCGGGACCTCAGGTCCCACTGGAAACACCACGCCGCTGCAGCGCTGGACGTGGCGCACTCAGGCTCCGGGAGAGGGGGTAAGCGGCATGGTAAGGGGCCAGGGCCGGGCAACCCCCGACCCCATCCCCCCACAGCCCTGACCCCCAGCTCCGAGCCCGACACCCCCCCAACCCCATTTCTCCTCAGCCCTGACCCCCAGCCTCGAGCCCAGCCCCTCTGAGCCGGACTCCCCCTGACCCCATCCCCCCACATCCCTGACCCCAGCTCTGAGCCCAGCCCTTCTGAACCGGACACCCCCCACCCCATCCCCCCACAGCCCTGACCCCCAGCTCCAAGCCCAGCCCCCCCACAGTCCGAGCCCAGCCCCTCTGAGCCGGACACCCCCCTGACCCCATCTCCCCACAGCCCAGAGCCCAGCTCCCCACCCAGCCCTGGGCAACAGCAGCACCACCCATCCCCATCACCCAGCAACAGCCCATTATGTAATTGCAAATGTATACATACCATTAAAGCATTTAATGTTTTTAAATAATGTATTTAGTGTATTTTCAAATTATTACAAATTAATTTTTGAATGTATTTCATTAGTTATTTTTTACATTTCCAAATACATGTTACTATAGTATTGCAATTTTTTTTTAAATGGAAGGTCCCCCAAAATTGCTTTGCCCCAGGCCCCCTGAATCCTCTGGGCGGCCCTGCTTATATAGCACTTTTCATTAAGCTTATAAATGTTCATAAATAGAAATAAGAGTGTCCACACAGGGGGTTGCACTCATTTAATTAAACCAGTGCATGTTTGTGAATAGATTGGGGTAGGTCAGCCTTGTTATCAAGCATTAACTTTTCATCCACAAGACCCTCATATTTCCCATGGATAATGTGATTAAATTGTTTCCTGTTTTTTCCTTATAATTTTATAAGCAAGAAACCAACTACTGAATTGGTGTTAATTGCCTTTTAATGATGTGAAAGAAAAAAGAGGATTCTCCCCTAAGCAACTACAATATTTTCCTTGAAGGCTCATCTGCTCCATTTATTCAAAAATGCCATACCTGTTGAAGTTAATGTCTGGATAACTAGAATACTCAGACTTCATCTTGGCATTGCGTCGTGGAAACGTGCAGAAAAAAGCATTGGCTAGAAAACTAGCGATCTGCTCTTGTGACATTGTGATGGAGTGATTCATCTTTTGTTTCAGTAAAGGTATTGGCTACCAGAAGGGAATGAAGAAAAAAAAAAAAAAAAAAAGAGAGAGAGAGAGAGAGAGAGAAATAATTAGTTTAGCAATTCAAAAAAACAAAAAACAGGAGCACAAAATTACATTTGCTAAATTAGAGCAAGAGTAATTTAGGGCCATTGGTTGGTCCTTAAATCAGCAGCACCATTAAAGTCAAGGGTTGTTCAACTAAGATGATTGGGAACAAGCTTGTTTGACAAATAGCAGATTTCTAATCAGTAACAATAAGGCCAACAAAGCACAACTTATCAGAGAAAAAACAGACTCCAGAGGTGGAAACAGACGGAATGTAGTAGTAACCGGGCAATCTTAAAATCAAGAAAGATATATATTATATTTTATTTATCAGAGGGGTAGCCGTGTTTGTTGCTTTTTACAAATTCAGACTAAGGGTCCTGTGGCACCTTTGAGACTAACAGAAGTACTGGG